>NW_016803181.1:2216384-2220343 GCF_001698545.2 Rhinopithecus bieti
CTGCCCGCCTCAGTCTCCCAAAGTGCTGGAATTACAGGTGTGAGCCACCGTACTGGCGTGTATATGTATTTTTATTTCCTTGTTCTTCTTTTTTTTTTTGAGACAGATTCTTACTCTGACACCCAGGCTGGAGCACAATGGCGAGAGCTCAGCTCACTGCCACCTCCACCTTTCAGATTTAAGGGCTTCTCCTGCCTCAGCCTCCCGAGCAGCTGGGACTACAGGCATGTACCACCACGCCTGGCTAATTTTTGTATTTTTAGTAGAGATGGGATTTCATCATGTTGGCCAGGCTGGTCTCGAACACCTGACCTCAGGTGATCTGCCTACCTTGGCCTCCCAAAGTGCTGGGATTACAGGTGTGAGGCACCGTGCCTGGCAGTACTCTTTCTTTTTAAATTTGACCTTCAGCAAGTTATTGACTTATTTATTCATATAAGTTTTATTCCATTTGCAATTGAAACCTTTATGACCAGGGTGGTCTTGTTTGTTTGTTCCATACTTTGTGATCCCAGGTGTTTTTGCATCTTCTGTTACACTATTTAACGCAATGTAGGAGGACTGTTGTGTGCCAGACTGCTTTCTCCTCAGGGGCTGTGCTGAAAACCTTCTGGAGAGAAGGGGCTGCGTTTTTATTATCTTTACCTTGGAGACCCTAGTGCTAATGGGAATGACCCTTAACAAGGGTTGCCAGATTGGATGACAGGATTACCTGTTAAATTGGAATTTCAGACAAACAGTGAATGATTGTTGAGTATAAGTATGCACCACACATTGCATAAGACTTGCTTACATTAACATTTTTAAAACCCGAAATTCAAATTTAACTGGCCATCCTGCTTTTTACTTCACTAAATCTAAGAACTCTAGTTCCTACGGACCTAAAATCCAGCTCTTATACCCCCTGACCATTAAGCACTACCACATTTGCAGTATCTACTGACAACCAAGGCTAAAATTCTCACCCTGCCTTCATGGAACTTCCAGATGAGCACAGAAGGTACAAAAACTATGTCTAGAATTGATATTTAACCCTCGAAGCCTACATGTTTTTGATAAACATTGACATGGTAAACTACAGGCCTAAGGACATACCGTGTACTCATCATATAGGAGAAAATAAATCCAAAACGTTTTTTCAGTTGCCTAATGATAAGAATATATTGAAAGGAGTCTGAAAAGCTTAGTTGAAAGTGTCTTGGTTGCACTTTTACTCAAACTACTACAGTATTGAGATCAGCGCAACCTTGGTCAAATTGCTTAACTTTTCTGTACTTCCTTTTAAAGTGTGCACGGGGGAGGGAATGCGGCGAGAGAGTAGGAGGGTAACCAAACTCTCTTGCCTAATGAAATGACTGTCAAGCTAAACGTGTAACTTCATAATATTAATATGTATCCAGATGAGGGCAGAGGCAAAAGTCAGGCCAGGAGCATTAATTAACAAGTTTTCTGTTCTTGTTGCAGAATGCACAAACCTGGAATTGGAGCCAGGAGATTGCAAAAATGATTCCAGATCTGCATGGTAACAATTTAGTCTGACTTCCACTCCTGCCTGAAATTTAGCAGCAGAGGAAGTTCTTTCCTTGGCCCTCTGCCTTTGCCCGCCTCCTCCATCCCCTAGTACCTCAGGCCGCTCACTCCCCACATCTGTTTCCAAGCCAGAGAGCTTAGGGTCACAGCATGGCGCAATAAGCAGCATTAGCAGGCAGCATGAATCAGTGGTAAACCTTTGATTTTAATTCCTTGCCTCGCCTAGAGAGGAAGTGTGGTCTAGTGGTTAACCCACTGAAAAAAGCAGCTAGAAGGCAAAATTCCTGGTCCTCTCCATGCCCTTGTTCTATTCTTATTGGGACACCCTGCCCATCAAACATACTTTTTTTTTTTTTTTTTCCAACGTCACTATACTACATTATTCCCTTAACTGGCTTTTTCATAAAACACACGTAGGAAACTGGTTAAACAATTCCTTAGCCTTATTCCAGAATCTCACAGGGAAAGGCCTGGGAATCTCCATTTTAAACAGTTACTACAGATAAGTCTTTATAATCAGCCTCAGCTCAACGCTCAACTGTATGCCTGTTACACATCACACCAGGCAAAGGAGAAGCAAGCTTTAAAGAAAACCTAGCCAGTATCTACAGAAGGATTTGCTTTTATAAGCCCATGTGAGAAAGACGAAAGAGTAGGACAAGGAGATCCGGACTCTAGTTCTGGCTCTGTGTTTCCAGAGCTGTGCGAGCATGGACAGGTCAGTGAAACTCCCCTGGTGGCATTTTCATCATCTTAAAAATAAAAGTGATTAGATCATCTCTTTCAGTTCTGTGATTCAATGAATTATTTCTGTGATTTCACAGAAATGCCAAGATGGGCTCAGAAAATCTATTTTCCTGAAAATGACAGCGGGTGCAGTCACGGAGGTGTGGGTTGACTTGTTTGGGGTTGTGGGAAGACAATGGAGACAAGTGGCAGCCGGGAGGTTTGGGGCCACGGCCGCAAGGAGATTTCTCCCCTCCCTTCTCTCTTGAGGCTCTGCAGCTGGCCTGCTTATGCAAAGGCTTTGGTTCCTCTTTCCTTTTTAAAAGCTTTTCTGACTTGTACATTCCCCTGAAGAGCAGAGATTCATCATTTTGCAGAGAACTTGCACACGCTTTCCTGAAAGGAAGAAAGGAGGGAGGGATGGGAGGGGTTGGGTGGATTAGTGAGTAGGCTAGGCTTAGTTGCCAAAGAAATGAGTCTCTGCATGTGTGATAAACATATAACCATCACATTGTTGGCTCTGAATATGCCCAGCAAAACCCTTTGTCCCACTTCCACAATGCCTAGAAGTGTGTTCTCGTTAGTGGACTGGACATCCGCCTACGCATCTGTCTCTGGAGCATTTGGGCATTCTTCCACCCCAGAACAAGTGGGGGTGAGTGAGGAGAAGGAGGAGTGAGTCATGATTGTAGGAAAAGGATGTCTTACGAAGCCAACGCAGAACTAGCTTCCTAGAAACATCATGACAGGTCCCATAAAGCCCCCGTTTGGTTCTAATTATAACATGCCCACATTTGAGCATTTTTACAGTCTTCCCATGGTAACAACAGGGTTTCTGAGGAAGAGGACTTTGACTCAAATGTGCTCTATATGTCTAATAGTGTGAGCTGGTTGGGCTGAAAAAAAAAGCAGTTATTTTTGCTATTTTACAAAGGAGATACTACTGGCTGGTCTATGCCTATTAACACAGCTATAAATGGGCGAACGGTGTAAGCACATGATATAAAGTAGTCAAAATGAGCCATATAAAATTTAAAAGATATTTTTTAAAGGCCAGGATGAGCAATGTAAACAAAATCAGAAAAAAAAATAAAAATCTTAAATAAGTGGAATTTGTTTTCCCCCTCAACTTGAGACAAATGGCAAGCTAAAATAAACAAATAAGCAAGGCTTTATTTAAAAGCAACTTTGGAAGGATGCTTTGAACCATTTAATCCTAGCTCCATAGGCTACATGTTCTGATCCTATTAAACCAGGACTGCTATTTCTGGAGATGATCATAAAGCACAGCACACATCTTTGAAAAATCAAGTTAGGTTCAAGCATGATTTTAGTACCATGTGTTATTTTATTCTATTTACAAAATCTTTGAAAATGGCTAATTCTGAGAAAGTTATTCACAATCATTTGAAATTATATCTTAGTCCTTTGCTATTTTAGATAAATGAAAATTTTATTTTTTTGATTAATTCTTTCCTAGTTTTTATTACTTAGATACCAGAGATACTAGCCAGAACCTAGGAGGCTGAAGAGAAAACCCTTTCGTCCTTTAGTATGAGGGATTCCAGGCTGGAATAACTAGGTCTAGAAGACATCATGAGGCAAGAGGGATTTCCCAGGCTACCCTGGAGACAGAGCTGAGGAATAGCGTGAAGCCAGCTTGGAGCTGGTTGGATTTTTTTTTTTTTTTTTTTTTTTTTTTT
>NW_016803181.1:2223499-2245161 GCF_001698545.2 Rhinopithecus bieti
TTTTTTTTTTTTTTTTAACTCTCTGCAAAGCTGGCATATGTGGCATTTAGAAAAGGAAGAGAAATTCTGCCTATCCATTTTGCAAGATTATCAAATGAGCCTTTACTCTGTAAATCTCAGCAGTTATGAAAGTTGGCACGGTTTTCAAACCCCACCACAGGAAGTGGGGATGATCGGAAAACATGTTGGCCATGTTTTGAAATTTTCCAGAAGTATAAGAGATTCTCTTCCTATATAAATAGTAATGACCTCAGGTTTAGTAACTTCTTAGGACATGATTAAGGCAAAAGATACATACTTTCCTCAATCTTAGTTTCTTCAGATAAATCCTTGGAATTTTGTATGATAAATTCAGGAAGTTTATTATGGTTTATTTTCATGACAAATGAAGAAATATTAACCTGTACTTGTTTTTCCCCATTTTAAGCATATTTACTTGTTTTTACAACAAAATGTCCTCTTACCAAAATTTGGGCTAGAGCACTAATGTTTTGAGGTGGGACCCCAATATATTGTGGTTATTAAAATTATTGATCAAAGTAATCAGTTGGCATCTGGCAAAGCAAAATATAATAGCTAATTTTTATATTACATATATAGCTTACTATGTGCCAGGCACTGTTTCCAGTACTTACAAAAATTGCCAGTATTGTAGATAATCCTCAAAACCACCTTGATTCTCATTTACAGATGGAAAAACAGAGGCACAGATAGGTTATGTAACTTGCCCTGGGTCACCAGATGATAAGAGAAGGAGCTCGGCTGCAACTCTGGTAATGTGTTTCATCAGTCCAACCTCGTAATCACCATGTGAAATTACCTCTTTGAAAAACGACCAAGAGCCCATTATAGAAAACAGAGCTGAGAGGAATGCATTTGAAAGACCCAAATTCTTGAAACTTAGTCTCAAACACAGATAAGCACTTTTTGAGAAACGGTCACTAAGAGGAATATACTTCTAGTGTCAAGAAGAGGAGTTCTTTGGCATGACTGTAGACACCTAAGTTCTTAGATATTGCTTGAATGAGTCATAAGAGGACAAAGGCCATTACTTCACCTTCTTTATCAACTGAAATAGCATCCTTATGAAGTATCATAAAAGTGCACTTCCTGTCTATAAGGAACTTGTGGTTTGATAAGATAAAGGTAATTGTTGACATTTGATAAGCCCTTATTGCAAAACCGCTGTAGATAGGGCATGTAAAGGTGAATAAGCCATCATGCTTGTTTTCAAGGTGGCTGCAGCCTGGATGGGAGATGGACAGTCACCACTGGGTGTGGTAGGTGTCATGGCAGGTGGAAGAGAAGGAGTGTATGAGAGCAGCAGGAGGGGCTCCAGCCCAGGCAAGGGATTCCAGGATGTCTTCCCCAAGGACATAGTGCCTGACTGAAGTCCTTCAGAATGGTTTCCTCCCATTTCCACATCACGCTCCCCTTCTCATCCATATCTGAATTTATAAGTAGTAGCTTTAAAGATATGATCTGTTCTTATTTCCCACTCATATGTCTTCCTTCCCACTTAACTCCCAGGCTAGATGCTGGGATCAAGCTCAGCAGAAAAGAGCTAAGAAGCGTTGGAGTAGGACAGTTGAATGCCTGGGAATAGATATGTTTTGCATCTGATGCACCCCATCTGTTTCGAGACCGCACTATCTTAGCATTCTATGCAGATGGATCTCCTGGTTACTGACCACTTACCTGAGCATCTTTTTCTTCTTTTTTATATTGCACATTGTAATTGTACATATTTATGTGGTATATACAATTTAATGTGTGTATATATATGTTGTATAATGATCAAATCAGATATTTAGCTTATCCATCACTCATACATTTATCATTTCTTTGCCATGAGAATATTCAAAAGTCTCTCTTCTAAGCTATTTTGTAATATACAGTGCCTTTACTGTTAACCATCGTTACCTACCTCTGCAATGAAACACCAGAACTTATTCCTCCTATCTTATTCTAACTTTGTGCCCCTGAGCTTTCTTTTAGTGTTGAGCTTTCCTCTAATTTTGCCTTTGTTTGCTTCTCGTTTCCCCATATATTTACATGATCTGATTTCTGCTTCCTTGCTTAGTTCCTGTCTCTCTGCTAACTCTAACCTTTGATTTATGTTTTCTTTTGGAGGGCCTTAAATTATATTTCTGCCCCTTGATTTACACACTACCTCCATGCTTCCTGACATGTGCACTCATATATTTCATTATGTCAATTAGGAATTCGAATCTCAGGAGCAGGTAAAACTTAGTGCTAGACGCCCAAGAATAGAATCCAAAGTAAAATAGAAATCTTACTGCTCTCCTTTAACTAGAGAAAACTTCTAGGAGAAAAGAAATCTTGAAAATCTTTGACTGTTAATGGCTGTTATATATTGGAACATAGCCTTTTGATGAAAAAGGAATGCTTTAGACTTAGGTGGGCAATTTTAGTTGACAGTTAATGTGCATGCCCTTATTTTTATTTTATTTAATTTATTTTTTATTTCTTTTTTTTATTATACTTTAAATTCTGGGATACACGTGCACAACGTACAGGTTTCTTACATAGGTATACACGTGCCATGTTGGTTTGCTGCACCCATCAACCCATCATCTACATTAGATATTTCTCCTAATTCTATCCCTTTCCTAGCCCCCCACACACTGACAGGCCCCAGTGTTGGACATTCCCCTCCCTGGGTCCATGTGTTCTCATTGCTCACCTCCCACTTATAAGGGAGAACATGCGGTGTTTGGTTTTCTGTTCCTGTGTTAGTTTGCTGAGGATGATGGTTTCCAGCTTCATCCACGTCCCTGCAAAGAACATGAACTCATCAATTTTTATGGCTGCATAGTATTCCATGGTATATATGTGCCACATTTTCTTTTATTTTCTTTTTTTGTTTTCCCAAGACAGAGTCTCTCTCTCTCGCCCAGGCTAGAGTGCAGTGGCACAATCATGGCTCACTGCAACCTCTGCCTCCCAGGTTGTTTTTTCCTTGTAACTTTGTTTAAGTTCCTTGTAGATTCTGGATGTTAGCCCTTTGTCAGATGGATAGATTGCAAAAATGTTCTCCCATTCTGTAGGTTGCCTGTTCACTCTGATGATAGTTTCTTTTGCTGTACAAAAGCTCTTTAGTTTAATTGGATCCCATTTGTCAATTTTGGCTTTTGTTGCCATTGCTTTTTGTGTTTTCATCATGAAGTTTTGCCCATGCCTATGTCCTGAATGGTATTGCCTAGGTTTTCTTCTAGGGTTTTTATGGTTTTAGGTCTTATGCTTAAGTCTTTAATCCATCTTGAGTTAATTTTTGTATAAGCTGTTAAGGAAGGATCCACTTTCAGTTTTCTGCATATGGCTAGCCAGTTTTTCCAACACCATTTATTAAACAGGGAATCCTTTCCCTATTGCTTGTTTTTGTTAGGTTTGTCAAAGATCAAATGGTTGTAGATGTATGGCTTTATTTCTGAGGCCTCTGTTCTGTTCTATACGTCTGTTTTGGTACCAGTACCATGCTGTTTTGGCTGGTGTAGCCTTGTAGTATAGTTTGAAGTCAGGTAGTGTGATTCCTCCAGCTTTGTTCTTTTTGCCAGGGATTGTCTTGGCTATAAGGGCTCTTTCTTGGTTCCATATGAAATTTAAAGTAGTTTTTTTTTTTTCCAGTTCTGTGAAAGGTATCTTGATGAGAATAACATGGAATCTATATATACTTTGGGCTGTATGACCATTTTCAAGATATTGATTCTTCTTATTCATGAGGATGGAATGTTTTTCCATTTGTTTGCATTCTCTCTTATGTCCTTGAGTAGTGTTTTATAGTTCTCCTTGAAGAGGTCCTTCACATCCCTTTTAAGTTGTATTTCTAGGTATTTTATTTTATTTGTAGCAATTGTGAATAAGAGTTCACCCATGATTTGGCTCTCTGTTTGTCTATTATTGGCATGCAGGAATGACTGTGATATTTGCACATTGATTTTGTATCCTGAGACTTTGCTGAAGTTGCTTATCAGCTTAAGGAGTTTTGGGGCTGAGACGATGGGGTTTCCTAAATATACAATCATGTCATCTGCAAACACAGCAATTCGACTTCCCCTCTTCCTGTTTGAATACTTTCTTTCTTTCTCTTGCCTGATTGCCCTGGCCAAAGCTTCCAACACTATGTTGAATAGGAGTGTGAGACAGGGCATCCTTCTTCTGTGCCAGTTTTCAAAGGGAATGCTTCCAGCTTTTGCCCATTTAGTATGATATTGGCTGTGGGTTTGTCATAAATAGCTCTTATTATTTTGAGATACGTTCCATGAATACCTAGTTTATTGAGAATTTTTAGCGTGAAGGGGTGTTGAATTTTATCAAAGGCCTTTTCTGCATCTATTGAGATAATCATGTGGTTTTTGTCCTTGGTTCTGTTTATGTGATGGATTACGTTTATTGTTTTGCGTATGTTGAACCAGCTTTGCACCTAGAGATGAAGCTGATTTGATTGTGGTGGATAAACTTTTTGATGTGCTGTTGGGTTTAGTTTGCCAGTATTTTATTGAGGATTTTCAAATCGATGTTCTTCAGGATATTGGCCTGAAATTTTCTTTTTTTGTGTGTGACTCTGCCTGTTTTTTGTATCAGGATGATGCTGGCCTCATAAAATGAGTTACGGAGGAGTCCCTCTTTTTCTATTGTTTGGAATAGTTTCAGAAGGAATGGTACCAGCTCCTCTTTGTACCTCTGTTAGAAATTCGGCTGTGAATCTGTCTGGTCCTGGGCTTTTTTTGCTTGGTAGGCTATTAATTACTGCCCCAATTTCAGAAATTATTATTGTCTATTCAGGGATTCGTCTTCTTCCTGGTTTAGTCTGGGGTGGGTGTATGTGTCCAGGAATTGATCCATTTCTTCTAGATTTTCTAGTTTATTTTCTACTTTCTAGTATTCTCTGATGGTAGTTTGTATTTCTGTGGGCTCAGTGGTGATCTTCCCTTTATCATTTTTTATTGTGTCTATTTGATTCTTCTCTCTTTTCTTCTTTATTAGTCTGGTTAGTGGTCTATCTATTTTCTTAATCTTTTCAAAAAATCAGCTCCTGGATTCACTGACTTTTTGAAGGGTTTTTGTGTCCCTATCTCCTTCAGTTCTGCTCTGATCTTAGTTATTTCTTGTCTTCTGCTAGCTTTTGAATTTATTTGCTCTTGCTTCTCTAGTTCTTTTAATTGTGATGCTAGGGTGTCGATTTTAGATCTTTCCCGCTTTCTCCTGTGGGCATTTAGTGATATAAATTTCCCTCTAAACACTGCTTTAGCTGTGTCCCAGAGATTCTGGTACATTGTGTCGTTGTTCTCATTGGTTTCAAAGAACTTATTTATGTCTGCCTTAATTTTGTTATTTACCCAGAAGTTATTCAGAAGCAGGTTGTTCAGTTTCCATGTAGTTGTGCAGTTTTGAACGAGTTTCTTAATCCTGAGTTCTAATTTGATTGCACTGTGGTCTGAGAGACTGTTTTGATTTCAGTTCTTTTGCATTTGCTGAGGAGTGTTTTACTTCCAAGTATGTGGTCAATTTTAGAATAAGTGTTATGTGGTGCTGAGAAGAATGTATATTCTGTTGGTTTATGGTGGAAAGTTCTGTAGATGTCTATTAGGTTTGCTTGGTCCAGAGCTGAGTTCAAATCCTGAACATTCTTGTTAATTTTCTGTCTCATTGATCTGTCTAATATTTACAGTGGGGTGGTAAAGTCTCTCACTACTATTGTGTGGGAGTCTAAGTCTCTTTGTAGGTCTCTAAGAACTTGCTTTATGAATCTGAGTCCTGCTGTATTGGGTGCTTATATATTTAGGATAGTTAGCTCTTCTTGTTGCACAGATCACTTTACCATTATGTAATGCCTTTTTGTGTCTTTTTTGATCTTTGTTGGTTTAAAGTCTGTTTTATCAGAGTCTAGGATTGCAACTCCTGCTTTATTTATTTATTTTTTCTTTCCATTTGCTTGGTAAATAGTCCTCCATCCCTTTATTTTGAGCCTATGTGTGTCTTTGCATGTGAGATGGGTCTCCTGAATACAGCACACTGATGGGTCAACTCTTCATCCAATTTGCCAGTCTGTGCCTTTTAGTTGGGACCTTTAGCCTGTTTACATTTAAAGTTAATATTGTTATGTGTGAATTTGATCCTGTCATTATGATGCTAGCTGATTATTTTGCCCATTAGTTGAGGCAGTTTCTTCATTGTGTCGATCATCTTTACAATTTGGTATGTTTTTGCAGGGGCTGGTACTAGGTTTTCCTTGCTTCCTTCAGGAGCTCTCGTAAAGCAGGCCTGGTGGTGGCAAAATCTCTCAGCATTTGCTGGTCTGCAAAGGATTTTATTTCTTCTTCGCTTATGAAACTTAGTTTGGCTGGATATGAATGTTGAAAATTCTTTTCTTTAAGAATGTTGAATATTGGCCTCCACTCTCTTCTGGCTTGTAGTGTTTCTGCAGAGAGATCCGCTGTTAGTCTGATGGGCTTCCCTTTGTGAGTAACCCAACCTTTCTCTCTGGCCACCCTTAACATATTTTTCTTCATTTCAACCTTGGTGAATGTGACGATTATGTGTCTTGGGGTTACTCTTCTCGAGGAGTATCTTTGTGCTGTTCTCTGTATTTCCTGAATTTGAATGTTGGCCTGTCTTGCTAGGGTGGAGAAGTTCTCCTGGATAATATCCTGAAGAGTGTTTTCTAACATGGTTCCATTCTCCCCATTACTTTCAGGTACACCAATCAAACGTAGGTTCGGTCTTTTCACATAGTCCCATAGTTCTTGGAGCCTTTGTTCCTTCCTTTTCATTCTTTTTTCTCTAATCTTGTCTTCTTGCTTTATTTCATTAAGTTGATCTTCAAGCTCTGATATCCTTTCTTCTGCTTGATCGACTGGGCTATGGATACTTGTGTGTGCTTCACGAAGTTCTCATGCTGTGTTTTTCAGCTCCATCAGGTCATTTATGTTCTTCTCTAAACTGGCTATTCTAGTTAGCAATTCTTTTAACCTTTTTTCAAGGTTCTTAGCTTTCTTGCCTGGGGTTAGAACATGCTCCTTTAGCTTGGAGGAGTTTGTTATTACCCACCTTCTGAAGCCTACTTCTGTCAATTTGTCAGACTCATTCTCCATCCAGTTTTTTTCCCTTGCTGGCGAGGAGTTGTCATCCTTTGGAGGAGAAGAGGCGTTCTGGTTTTCGAAATTTTCAGTCTCTTTGCGCTGTTTTGTCCTCATCTTCACGGATTTATCTACCTTTGGTCTTTGATACTGGTGACCTTCGAATGGGGTTTTTGTGTGGACCGCTTTTTTGTTGATGTTGATGCTACTTCTTTCTGTTTGTTAGTTTTTCTTCTAATAGTCAGGCCCCTCTGCTGCAGGTCTGCTGGAGTTTGCTGGAGGTCCACTCCAGACCCTGTTTGCCTGAGTATCACCAGCAGAGGCTGCAGAACAGCAAAGATTCCTGCCTGTTTTTTTCTCTGGAAGCTTTGTCCCGGAGGGGCACCCGCCAGATGCCAGCCAGAGTTCTCCTGTATGAGGTGTCTGTCGAACCCTGTTGGGAGTTGTCTCCCAATCAGGAGACATGGGGGTCAGGGACCCACTTGATGAGGCAGTGTGTCCTTTAGCAGAGCTTGAGTGCTGTGCTGGGAGACCCGCTGCTGTCTTCAGAGCCGGCAGTCAGGAACATTTAAGTCTGCTGAAGCTGTGCCCATAGGTCCCCCTTCCCCCAGGTGCTCTGTCCCAGGGAGATGGGAGTTTTATCTATAAGCCCCTGACTGGGGCTACTGCCTTTCTTTCAGAGATGCCCTGCCCAGAGAGGAGGAATCTAAAGAGGCAGTCTGGCTACAGCGGCTTTGCTGAACTGTGGTGGGCTCCGCCCAGTTTGAACTTCCTGGTGGCTTTGTTTACACTGTGAGGGGAAAACCACCTACTCAAGCCTCAGTAATGGCGGACACCTCTTCCTGCACCAAGCTGGAGAGTCCCAGGTCGACTTCAGACTGTTGTGCTTGCAGTGAGAATTTCAAGCCAGTGGATCTTAGCTTGGTGGGCTCTCTGGGGGTTGGATCTGCTGAACTAGACCACTTGGCTCCCTGGCTTCAGCACCCCCTTTCCAGGGGAACGAACGGTTCTGTCTTGCTGGCATTCCAGGTGCCAGTGGGGTATGAATAAAAGCTCCTGCAACTAGCTCAGTGTCTGCCCAAATGGCTGCCCAGTTTTGTGCTTAAAACCCAGGGCCCTGGTAGCCTAGGCACCTGAGGGAATCTCCTGGTCTGCAGGTTGTGAAGACTGTGGGAAAAGCATAGTGTCTGGGTCAGAATGCACCATTCCTCATGGCACAGTCCCTCACAGTTTCCCTTAGGAAGGGAGGGAGTTAGGGGAGGGAGTTCCCAAACCCCTTGCACTTTCCGGGTAAGGGGATGCCCCACCGTGATTTGGCTCACCCTCTGTTGAGCTGCACCCACTGTCTAATCAGTTCCAATGAGATGAGCCAGGTACCTCAGTTGGAAATGCAGAAATCACCCATCTTCTGCATTAATCTCGCTGGGAGCTGCAGACCAGAGCTGTTCCTATTTGGCCATCTTGCAAGCCACCCATGTTTCCGTATTTTTAAACAAGCTTTATCTCTCTAGAGCCTTTTCTACTGCCACCATCTTCTCATCAAGTAGATTTTACACTGTGTGTGGAGATATTTTACACCATAGGTGGAGAATCAATAAAAATTGGCAACAGAAGAGCATACTAAGAGAGATGCAATAACAAAAACTTGAAGTTTATGTCCCCGCCAACTTTATTTTTTCATTGAATACATAAACATTTAAGAAGGACATGTTTGAAATGGCACCTGAGGCAATCTGTAAACCAAAGCTGGTACAGCAGTATTTCTCAGACTCTTCTAATGAATCTCCCGTATCAACAGGGACAAGTGTGCTTGCTTAAGATTCAAATTTCTGGGCTCTACCTCACACTTACCTAATCAGAGTCAAACCAAGGGAATCTGAACTCTTTTTTTTTTTTTTTTTTTTTGACAGGGTTTCACTCTGTTGCCCAGTGTGGAGTGCAGTGGTGTGATCACAACTCACTGCAACCTCTGCCTCCTGGGCTCAAGCCATCCTCCCACCTCAGTTTCCTGAGTAGCTGGGACCATAGGCGTGCACCACCATACTGGGCTGATTTTTGTATTTTTTGTAGAGAAAGAGTTTCACCATGTTGCTGAGACTGCTCTCGAATTCCTGAGCTCAAGTGATCCACCCACCTTGGTCTCCCAAAGTGCTGGGATTACAGGTGTGAGCCACCATGCCTGACTGGGAAATCTGCATTTTTAACATGCTTTCTACATGTAATGTGGATCATTTGGGAGCCATTGCTCTAGGACTGTGCTTAAAATACGTGAGAATTATGCAGTTTTAGTCAAATGAAATCACACCTGCCTCCAAGTCAATCAGTTGAAACTCTTGTGACTACTGGATGCATTATAAGAAGAAGGGTGTGATGTGATGCTTAATAAGAACCAAATGGAAAAGGATCTCTTTGTGATAGGGAGCAAGGACATACAGCCTTAGCCTTTTATGGTTTCAGTGGCATCATAGCACCAGGTAGATTGTCCTTCCACCTCTGCCTATGGAAAAAGAGAGCAAAAGCCATGGAAAATAGACCACCTTTGTTATTACCCAGCAAAGCATCCTCTCCTAAAAGATAAACAAACCGCACCTCAATCCACAGCATTTTGTGCTTAGCCAAAAAGGAATTCAGTGTATACTGATGGCAGTTATAGTTTAGTTAAGTATAGAAAATGAGAGTTGATGAAATGGTAGTTCTTAACCATTTTCTGTCCTTTGTATGTACCAAAGCCATGTTTCGGTGTTCTAAAGTGACCCCACAGCTACCACTGTCTTCTTACCAGACTGACTTCAGTACTCCGTTACTCTATGAGGAGGTCTCATGGCTTGATGCCTTTTCTGAGCTCTCTTATATACTCCCTACACAAACTACATACACACGATGCTTCTTTGGAAAGAGTTTGACATCATGCCATGCCTCTTACTGACTGCTACACCTTGCTATGTACTGTGTCACAGGACCTGTTCAGCACAATGGCATCTGACAGACATCACCATAATGCTTAGTAATAGCCAAAATAAAATCTCATTTAAAATTCCAAAAGGCCAGCCACTAAGAATGAAGTACTGATGGACTCTACAATGTGGATGACCCTTGAAAACATTATGCTGAGTAAAATGAGGCAGGCACAAAAGCCACATAGTATATGATTCCATTTAAATGAAATGTCCAGAATAGATAAATCAATAGAAAGAGAAAGTGGATTAGTGGTTGCTAGGGGTTAGAGGAGGAGGGAGCGACTGCTAATGGATATGAGATTTCCTTTTGGAGTGCTGAAAATGTTCTAAAATTGGACAGACGTGATGGCTCACAACCTTTGTGGGTATACTGTAAAACATCAAATTATACATTTAAAAATGGTATATTTTATTGTATATAAATTAAATCTCAATAAAAGTGTTCTTAATCATAAAAAATTTTTGAGACACTCCTATGAAAATTTTTGTACATAAGTATGCTGAGATAGGGAAGTTAAAATTGGGTTAAGCATTCATTGATCAAGTGATGAAGTTAATAAAGTGCTGAAGTTCTATTTAAATCTAATGCTTCTTTTTTTCTTTTCTTTCTTTTTTTTTTTTTTTTTTTTTTTTGAGACTGAGTCTTGCTCTGTCGCCCAGGCTAGAGTGCAGTGGTGCGAACTCGCTCCTGCAGCTCCACCTCCCAGGTTCATTGCCATTCTCCTCCGCCTCAGCCTCCCGAGTAGCCAGGACTACAGGCACCCACCTGACGCCCGCTAATTTTTGTTTTTTTTTTTTTTTTTTTTTTAAGATGAGTTTCACGTGTTAGCCAGGATGGTTTTCATCTCGTCTGACCTCGTGATCTGCCCGCCAGGCCTCCCAAGTGCTGGGATTACAGGCATGAGCCACCCACTGGCCTAAATCTAATGCTTTTTAAAATCTTATCATCATCTGGGTCTCCTTGATTATATCTTACATGTATAATGGTAATTAACACTTCTAAAAAACTTTTCACATATAACACAAGATTGAGAGTGCTTTGATCCTAAGCAAGGTTAGGCATTGTACGAGACAGATTACAATCCATAGTGATGATTAAGGTTGAATTAGAATTAGTGAGAAGGATACTAAATTATCACCAACATTCATTTCTTAAAAAGTTGTTTCACAAGATATGGCTTATTCTGATTAATGGTTAATTGAGTCATATAATTAAAAAGAGATTTCTTTAAAAAAAAGATTAACTGGCCGGGTGCAGTGGCTCATGCCTGTAATCCCAGCACTTTAGGAGGCTGAGGCAGGTGGATCACGAGGTTAGGAGATTGAGACCATCCTGGCGAACACGGCAAAACCCCATCTCTACTAAAAATACAAAAAAATTAGCCGGGCATGGTAGCGGGCGCCTGTAGTCCCAGCTTCTAGGGAGGCTGAGGCAGGAGAATGGCGTGAACCCAGGAGGTGGCAGAGCTTGCAGTGAGCGGAGATCGCGCCACTGCACTCCAGCCTGGGCGACAGAGCAAGACTCTGTCCCAAAAAAAAAAAAAAGATTAACTGTGAGAAGGAAATATGCTTATCAATATCTCATACACAGTTACAGTTTAAACTAGATTAACTATAACATATAATCGTTAACTTATGGCAGAGTTAGGGTTTTGGAAGAGGGCACTGAATTTATGTCAAAGATTGACTTGGTAACATCAAGTCTTGAGGTTATAACATCTTAATGTACAGTGCTTATGGTCTAGACTAATGCTTATGGTCATTAACAGTTTTTGTTAGGTACAATATGACATATGACAGTATGAAAGAAGCTATGGGCCCTCCCTCTAAAATGCACATGTGCAGATCCCTACATTGCTTTTCCACAACATTTTTAGGAGGTTGACTCTAAAGTTCATCCATGGACTCTTCACCCAGTGCTGAGAACTCCATACCAACCTGGAGAATAGGTGAGTCCATACTAATGCTTGTTTTGGTCAAATCCAAGCTATTGTCAGTAATCCTATATTTGCTGAGATGATAAACTTTTTTTTTTTTAATGCACTCCCACAGTGTCTTGGGCAATTGACACTCTCTGTAGCACCAGTTGTGTCAGTTCCAAGATTGAACCTTAATTATCACATCTTTTTGGGATATGACAATTACTTAGAGGAAGTGGGATTGTGTGGGATTATAAGGTGTTCAATCACCACTTCCTGATGAAACAGGAAGCCTCCCTTAATTGGTGGCCTCTGATGTTCTTTCTACTCAAGCTTTAATGATCAGCTCTACAAATAAACATTCAAGTAGAAGCTGAGAAATTTTCTAAATATGAGTGTTCTAACTCTTCAGAGCACACCTGGACCCAACTTACTGCATGAATCCAGGGAATTTGGTCAAACACTAAGCTTTGGTTTGAATGCTCCACAAAGAAGCCTCAATGTTTTCTCTTTGTTGACCATAAGTGATATATTTAGTTATCCAGAAGGGTAGTCAATCTGTCAGGGAAAATATCCTTAAGAAAATGAAGCAGGAAATTATGTTGGGCAGACCTAGGGGTTAGTGCGGATAGGCCCTTTTTCAAAACAGATTCCTAACTCAGTCAGAAAGTCTCACGTCCATGTGTTTTTCTGGGGAGAAACTTCCAAGACAGCAATGTGAAAACCAACAGGCTGGATGAAGGGGTGTGTAGCCATCTGGTTTGCTCACAAGCAGAATTGCTCTTTTTATCAGAATTATTTTCAGATTTCTGTCTAGAGGAGTTGGCCATTTTCAATACCAAGTCAATATTAACCATCTTCTTAAACAATTCTGTTCAAAATTCTCCTAATAAAGACACTGGGAGATCTTTCTCTTTTTTTTTGCCTCAAGAGAGGAAACAGAGACCTGGTGAAATTGAGTGACTAATGTCCAGGATGTGGAAGGGGACATTCATCACTGGGATTTCCCAGCGACTCCAAAGGGTTAGGAACTATGCATCCCAATGATTGGCTGCCTGAGGATGCTCTCACCTCAAACAGCTTTCCATTCAGGTGGAAACAAAAGTTGAGCTCTAAAAAGGTGACTCTCAGTGTTTTTAGAACTGACTTATTTCGTTGTTGTGGCCAAAGCCTCTTTGTTCTTCCCATCCCCCAGCTGAAGTAGGTGAAGGAGGCTTTTGGACAACAGGTCATACAAATAGCTTTGCCTGTCATAGAGTCAAAGAGAACACAACAGCTTTGCTCCACTTTTTTGCTCTAATCACTCATAACACTTCCCTCCCAGAATTTTGAATATTTCACATCTATGGAGAACAGATTGCCTGTAGGTTTCTGTTGGGGACAAAAAACAGTGGTGGTGTTGGTGGTAGGAAGCTGAGTTTATTTTTCTTGCCTTTTTTTTTTTTTTTTTCCCTGGGACTCTTCTATATATACTCGTTCTTACTTTGAGCCAAATAGTAGGACAGGTTTCTTTTCATTTCCTGCCTAATTGGAATAAGTTTCCATAGTTGAGTCCTGGTAAGAATGCCCTAGTACTCGGGAAGTGTCATAGAAAGTGGAAACACTTTCTCATGACCAGGAGAGGAAATTAAAGGCAGTAACTATCAGCAACTATTATGGGCACCAACATTTTTTTTTTCCTTCCATGTAAATGGCAAAATTCAGAGGAAGAAGACAGGGCTCAGATTGTTGTTGGAAGGTTGAATTCTGAGGGAAAACTGCAAGCAAAGAGTAGTGAGTGAAATTTTCACTTTTTTTTCTACCATCTTTGCCAGTGTTGGGCTGTGCCTGATAAACCAGTGGGGTGGTTCCTTTTAAAAGAGCTTGCTTTTAGTTTTCTTGCAGTGTAGAGTGAGGCTTGCTGTTTGAGCAGATATATCAAATTCTGATACTTCCTTTTAAATGAAGAATAATAATAATAATAATATAATTTTAAAAGAAACCTTCTACTTAGAATGATGTGACCATGGGTTCCAAGGATAAATGGAGAAAAACAAAGCATATGCTACTTTTACATTTCTGAAATTAATTTGTATTCACGGCCCATGTATACCCATTTTCCCCAACATAAGGTGAATTTTTTTTGTCTCCAAAATTACTTCCCAGAAAAAAAGGAAGTCACCTTTTGTACACATCCTTATTTATTCATCTTTTGGTGCTCTCTTGATACCAAACTTGGAATAAAAAACTACTGTTAGTGGAAGATGAATTGGGGGTGAAATGATCTAAGTTAATGTCTGTTGTGGATGCTTATGAAAATCATCTATTAGAACTAGTTAAAAAAAGAAGAAAAGAAATTTATCACTGATTTAGTAGTTATTCTTGAAGTTTTTAGCCCTGAAATGCAAGTGTTAGATATTTTAAAAAATAGTCCTTTTAGAGATCAAGTAAAACTGCAATTCAGTAAGTGATACATTATGGGGATTACAAATACAGTCGTACAGGAAATGAAAAAATGACTGCATGTGATGCAAATGGGTGTTGGTGACTTGGGATAACATTTCTAGTGACAGCATTGTGCATGGACTCAGTGTTAAATCTCAAATAACTTGGAAGTGACGATGATGTGCCGGGAAAACTGTTGGATTAGTCACAAAATGACAGTGGTGAGGAATAACATTGTTTTACAAAATGAAAGCAGAAAAATACAGTATTTTAAAAATCAACAGATTATTTTATAAATATGATTTTAAATATGTATGCATAACTAGTTAACTAAACACTTTGAGTAGATACAATGTAGGTGCCCATATCCCTACATGTGTATATTTTTGTGGCCAAATGGGAGACTTCCTAGGGTTGTCATGTATTTAGTCATATGAAGCAGGTAGATCAATCATAGAACTACAGATTCTTCGGAGATCATGTGTTCAAGAGGCATCATGTGGCCAAAAGGATACTTTCCCATTTTACAGATGAAGAACTAAATTATTAACTTAAGTTCACAAGGTTACTTGCCGTTTCCCCTATGCTCCCCCTCTCAGTGGCGTCTTTCTTTCAAGAAATGATCAAACCCTGGCAAACAGAGAAGAAAGATGAAGAAAAATGGTCTTAAGGTCCTACTTTGTGGTAGAAACTTTTACCTGTGAGAAGCTGCTGTATTTCTTTACACACACACACTCTCTCTCTCTCTCACACACACACACACACACACACACACACACACACACGAGTGAATCCCTTCATTCAAGCCAGGTGCTACCAATTACTAACCTCCCTCTGCGAGACTCAATTTCACAAACTGGAATTGGCTCTAACACAACAGGAAATTTATAAAAGCTCCATGCCCGAGGCAGCTGCCTGCTCCAGTGGAATGTAGGGGTTATTCCCTTAAGAATTGCAGGTATTATTAAATGCATTCGCCCTCCTCGACTCTACAGGCCAAAGAGTAGTGTTTCCTAAAATCACTTGTGGGACAGTTCTACAATGAATAAAGGATAGTCTCAAAACCATGGCATTGGCCCTTGGGTTATAAAGTCTCTACAAGATTTAACTCACAAAACAGGCGGGTGCTAAAAGCAATGGGGAGCCCACATGAATATGAGAAAGAATCATCCCAAAAGGAAATGAGCCATTCCCTGGGGCTTTGGGTATGGTTGGATACTAATCAGTTGAATAATTGATATGGAAGTTCCAGAGTCCCACTCACACAGAGTGCTCCCAGTTTAGAGTGACTAAAAAGGTCAAAGGATTCCTTACTGAAAGTTTTTCTCCTGCCAATAACATCCTGTTGCTACCAATCAAGGAGGTGAGAGTGGGAAATAGTTCAGGGATTCAAGGTAAGGACCTCGTGCTGGATGAATGGGAACAGGTCTGATATGCTAGCGAGAAAACACACACACACACACACACACACACACACACACACACACAGATGAACAGGCACAAGCTAGGTCACTGAGGGGGCCCAAATGCTGAAAGAAGGTGGGAGATTTAAGTGGCGATGGTTGTTGTTGACTTCAGACAGAAGAAAGGACTTCACAGTCAGCCAGGTTTTCAAAAAGCAGGGGGTGGTCAAATGGAGATTGTATTTAGCCAAAAATGCTTTTTCTGCAATTAACTGGACTCTAAAGGCAATGTTACCTCTCCAGTACTTTTTTGGCATGTTCCTGTTATGAAGCCCACTTTTATCTGTCAGGAAAAATTTCTCTCTCTTCTCAAATAAATTATACATCCCATCGTGCCAGTTTCTGTAACAATTCTCTTTCCTCAATGTTGGTTACTTCAATGTACTACCTCTCATGATTGATAACCATTGTTGAAGTAAGCATTTCTAAAACCTGCATGTATCTGATAATTTGATACTTTTATCAACCAAGAGAGGCGTTTTGAGGCAATATAAATTTGGAATGGAGCATCTGGAGAAAGCCACCTCAGTCAGTATTTCCCTCTCCCCTTTTCCATTTTGTCTTCTGTGACTCTTGACATTGACAAAAGCAAATCTCATGCAACCAACCAACTAGATTAAAAAGAAATCTTACTCCTCCCATCGGGGGGAGAAACATTCACAAAAAAGTTAAGTTTAAGCGAAAACTATGTAAGTATTCATTGTGGCTGCGTATCTTTCTAGTGTGTCTTATTCTAGGTTTATTTCATGTGAAAAGCACTATTTGCCTGTGTAGATAGAGTGTACCTTCTGGGAATTCCAGATACCTGCATTCTTACTCTATTCTTGATTTACTGAATTTCTAGGTAAATCGCCAAACTTCTTATTCTCCACTTTTTGTAGAAAAAACAGCCTGTGAAATTGTTATTCTCTTCTATCACTGGGTGAGAAATATGGGTGATTATAAAATGCTTCTCCAGTAGTTTCTTTGGGGAAGGAAAAATGCAATGATAACCAGTGGAAAGTCTTACTAGCATTGCTAAGAGCATTGAATTTGCATTAGCATTCATGGTAAAGCTTGTTTTCACTCATAAGTGTGGAAATCAGGTGATTTCTGTTCTTTTCATTTACTTTCTTTTCATCTGCTGGCTAATGTGAAAGTAAGCTGCTGTGGTCTCTGGTTATCTTTGGGCTTTTTATCCGTATAGGATTGCCAAAAAATCCAAAGCAGGTGTTATGGAGCATGGCCAGGGACTAGATGGGGAAATAGGCTGAGGGACCCGTGCATGGCCCTTGATTTTCGGGGGTCAGAACTCATATATGAGGGATGACTGAATAACAGGTGAGATGTTGACCTGATGTATCCTGGAGTTAATTGTTCCTTATATGCTTCCTGTGCTGGCTTTGAAACTAGCACCAGATGTTCCTCAAAAAGGACTTGTACACACATGTTCATAGCAACTTTATTCATAATAGCTCCAAACTAGAAACAACCCAAATGCTCCTCAACAGCTGACGGGGTAAATAAATGGTGGTACATTTACGCAGTAGAATACTACAGCAACAATAAAAAGGAATGAACAACTTTTCTTAAAGCAAATCAGAGGCCTTTGAAAATAGGACCCTGTATTAGTTTTCTATTGTTGTATAACAAAATACCACAAATAGCAGCTTAAAACAACACTTATATATTAACTCATGGTTCTGTAGGTCAAAAGCCCAAACATGGCATGGCTGTGTTCTTCACTCAGGCTTTTAGAAGGCTGAAATAAAGGTGTTGGGCTTTCTGAAGGACACAGAGAAGAATGTGCCTTCAGGCTCATACAGGTTGTAGGCAAATTCAGTTCCTGGCAATTATAGGTCCAAAGTACCTGTTTATTTGCTGTCAGCTGGAGGCCTATTCTCAGCTCCTAGAGCTGCCCACATCCATGGCCATGTGTCCCCCTCTATCTTCCAAGCCAGCAATGGAGCATCTCTCTTTCATCAAATCTTTCTCATGCTTCAAGTCTCTTTCTTCAGAATAGCCCTGTCTTTTTTTTTTTTTTTTTTTTTTTTTTGAGATGGAGTTTCACCCTTGTCACCCAGGCTGGAGTGCAGTGGCTCAATCTCTGCTCACTGCAATATCCGCCTTCCTGGTTCAAGTGATTCTCCTGGCTCAGCCTCCCGAGTAGCTGAGATTACAGGCGCCTGCCATCACGCCCGGCTAATTTTTGTATTTTTCAGTAGAAACGGGGTTTCATCATGTTGGCCAGGCTGCTCTCGAACCCCTGGCCCCAGATGATCCGCCCACCTCGGCCTCCCAAAGTTCTGGGACTACAAGTGTGAGCCACCATGCCCGGCCAGCCCTGTCTTTTTTAATGGGTTCATTTGGTCAGGTCAAGCCTATTGAGGAAAATCTCCTTATCTTAAAGTCAACCGATTTGAGACCTTAATTATATCTGCAAAATTTTTTTACAGGAGCACCTGGATTTGCATTTGATTGAACACCTGGGAGATGTGCGTACATCAGGGGCTGGGCATCCTGAGAACCATCTTAGAATTCTGCCTACCACACTCTTAACTTCACTACTTTCTCTGCTCTGTTAAAACATAGACCATATAAAAAAAAACTACTATCAAGGAATAGATCTCACCCACTGAGTCTAGTACCATCACTTTAATTATGGAACCAGAAGATGGCATAGAGGTGGATACAATTGTCAATATAATCTCATCTTTGGTGAAGGAGAGAAAATTTTATAAGGAACAATATACACATAAGTTGACTAGGGGAAAAAAAGGAATCATAACACTTAAAAATATTAATGGTGTTTAAAAAATATTTTCCAAATGTTCTCCAATAAGCATGAGCTACTCTGGCAATCAGATACCAAATGTTATTTGTAAAGTACTCTTATAACTCTATATCACAATTTTCATAGCTACCTATCATGGAATTATTAAGCTTGATTGTATCTAAACCATTGGTAAAATTACCCTTGAGTCTATCTCAAACATTGGTCTAAGAACCTTTTTTCCATAAAGGTGATTCAGAAAATAATGTTTATAAGCTGCATTTTAAAAACTTAATATATTTTTATTACACAAAATGTATAACTGTATTGCCTTATATCTATAATTACCTTTTTTATTGACTACAAAAATATCAATGAGAACATTTTGTACTTCCTTTTAGATGGAGTCTCGCTCTGTCACCTAGGCTGGAGTGCAGTGGGGCGATTCTCCTGCCTCAGCCTCCAGAAATAGAAATACAGAGCTAAGTTTCTTGTCATTCAACCTTCATTTGTAGAGCACTTTAAAGTTTCTATAATTCATGTCTATGTAACAATTCAACTTTACCTTTGAGGCTTGGTGTTATGTTACCTGGCCAAAGACACAAAGTGACTTAGAGGCAGAAATGAGGTTACAAACAATTCTGGTGCTGTGACATGATCCTCCCTCCCTACCTATTTTTAGGATAGAGGACAAGTATAGTAGAGGCAGAGTATATCTATCTTGAATTGGGAAACCCAGGCAAGAACTTTAGGTCCTACCCATTCTTACTGCGGAAACCAAGCCTTGATAGAGCTATATATGAGATAAGTCAAAAACTTTCCTCTTTTTATTTGATCTCGTATTGGAGACCCTCTATCAAAAAGGTGCTAGAGTACACTGGAGTAATTTACATATATATATATACACACACACACATATATTTTACAGATATATTTGACACTGAGTCTCGCTCTGTCACCCAGGCTGGAGTGCAGCGGCACGATCTCAGCTCACTGCAGCCTCTGCCTCCCGGGTTCAAGTGATTCTCCAGACTCAGTCTCCCAAGTAGCTGGGATTACAGGCGTCCGCCACCACACCTGCCTAATTTTTGTATTTTTAGTGGAGACAGGGTTTCACCATGTTGGCCAGGCTGGCTCAAACTCCTGACCTCAAATGATCTGCTCACCTCGGCCTCCCAAAGTGCTGGGATTACAGGCATGAGGCACCACACCTGGGCTTTTTTTTTTTTTTTCCCAAAAAAGGAGGCGCTGAAAAAGAGCTATTTCATGAGTGTTCAATGAATATGTTTGTTTTCACATACATACAAGGCACTACTGGTGAAGAATCACAAATCCCACTCTCTCGTCTTCAGATGCACCTCATTCTTTGATTCTGGGTGCAGGGGTTAATGTATGCTGCTGCCATTTTATTCCAATAATCCATGGTCAACCAAGCTAACCACATCTGCTTTGTCTATTTTGGCCACGATGTCAAGACCCTTAAAATTGCATGTCTTGATTTGGGACTGTGCCTGGTGGTGAAATCCTATACAGCTTTATTTCTTTTGTTTGCAGTTTATGGTCTTTTCTAGGAGAGGCACTGGAGCTGAGTAGGGGGAAGTTACATCAGATCCATGGTTTTCTTGATTAGATTATAGGCTCCAAAATAAACTGCCCTTTATGAAATATAGCTAAATACTGGCAGATAGTAGGTAATCTTTCTTCTCCAATCTCTTGAAAAAGAAGAACTGAAATCTTTAGCAACCTTTATTTCCAGAGAGCACACATGGTACAAATTAAATTAAGCCATCCTTTAATTTATGTGAATAATCAAGAAATGGCAACTGACATTGTTCATAGATCAATTTAAATCTGTTAACATATGTAAACTTTGGGCAACAAAAGTACATCTGCTTCATGAACATACTGTCATCCTCTTTCTGATTTCAAACGCTTGCAGGATTTTGTTCCCTATGTTGTAGTCAAACACGATCAAAACTACATGGCCTGGAAGGCTTAGGATAATGGGGCAGGTAATGAAGTTTTCCTGAAAATACCCCATTCAACACAGTTAAGTTCAAGGAGGTGGAAATTACTTTAACTTGTAATAGCTCATTAAATTAACTCTCCAATTATAGAGGCCTCTGCAATGTGATTCTTAATTAAAGCTAGTGATTAATTCATGGTACTGATAGCAGAATGATGGCCCTTGTTTTCCTTTTCAATGAAGTTACAGATATATGTAATGGTACTTGTTTATGACCATCTTGGGGAGGATTTCTGGGCAAGGTGGTCACTATATTTGGCAACAAATGAAGTGACTTCGGATCTTGATACTCTGTAAAATCTCCAAGTAACTTTCCTTTTAGAAGTCTGATAGTATAACACTGATGGAAAATCAAAAGCAGCCATTCTTACATCCTGTGGGAAAAAAATATATCTGCAGTAAGTCCCACCTGAAAATAAAGATAACAATGATATCTACATCATAGAATTTGTGTGAAGATTAAGTGAGATAATTTTAAATGAGTTTAAATGATGAATTGAGATAAATGAGTTCCTATAAGGCAAGTTCTCCATTCATATTAGCTAATAAAAGCAATCATAATAATAATATAAATATTTATTAGCTAATGATTAATTATTCTTCTGAAGGAAGCTTAATCCAGAAGAGGAACTTGAATTCGGTCTTCAAGACTGGGTAGCTGAAAAGTATGTTAGCAAGCTCAGATGGTTCAAGTTCCAGATGTTCCTCTTCTAAACTGTGTGTCCTTGGACAAGATCCTCAAACTTTCAGAGGCTCAGTTATTTAAACTCAAACTAACCTTTTTCTGACTTCAAAGCTGGAATGTTTTCACTTGCTGTATTAATAATATTTTAACCTTTTTTCAAGTTTAAGCTTTTTAGATAAAATCTTTTATTAAGAATAGATTCGTGGCCGGGCGAGGTGACTCACGCCTGTAATTCCAGCACTTTGGGAGGCCGAGGCAGGCAGATCACGAGGTCAGGAGATCGAGACCATCCTTGCTAATACGATGAAACCCAGTCTCTAGTAAAAATACAAAAAA
>NW_016803181.1:2245417-2273621 GCF_001698545.2 Rhinopithecus bieti
AAAAAAAAAAAAAAAAAAAAAAAAAAGAATAGATTCATTTCTTGAGTGATTACCTCCGTCAGTTTCTAGCAGAAAACAGATGGCAGACGCAAAGCAAGAAGATTCCAGGAGAGTTTGTTTACAAAGAGACTGTAAAGGTGTGTGTGCGGTGGTGGATAGAGCAAAATGGAATCACAAGATACCACGCAGCCACCTGAGGCTACGGGCTGTGGATGAAGTGTCCCTACACCTAGATCTGGAAGGATCAGAAGAGGGAGCAGTTCTTGGGCCCGAACAAAAAAATTGTGTGGAGAAGGTCACCGGGAGAGGCACGTTGACCCTAGATGAAAGGATCTGTCCGACCCAGGGCCACCTCACAGGGAGAAGGCCAGAAGAGTACACACCTTATCTCTTTCTCGTCCCACCCTCTGATCTCCTGCCAAGGCTCTCACTGGCTAAAACCTAGCGGGAGGCCAGAGAGCGGAGTAGTCTTGTTTATGTGGTCCTCCTAGGTCAGCCCAGCAAGGCACAGAGTACAATGGAGCCTAGATCTGGAAGGGCAAGTAGAAGACATCCAGCACAACACACATGAAAAATGCACTGACGGTAATTACAGACAGTCGGCTTTTTCTGTAAATAGAGATGTAATTTAGGAACACGGTTTCTCTTCAGATGTGAAGAAAGTGACTTCAAATTTGGCTTTCTTGGACCTCTCTCTGGCCAGTGTGGCATTGAGCCTGCCTTTGGCAACTGCATCTGTTGCTGCTAGTGGAAGAGCTGTGCTCCTGCAGCAAGTTTTAGCAGGGATCGGGCAGTCGGTCACCTCTTAGAAGCAAGGTCCTTCTTACACCCTGATGAAAAAGGCAGCTTCCTTGCAAGGTCACTAGGGAAACACTTAACCTATTCTCAGCTTTTCCAGGGAAAAGGCAGGTATCCATACCTTTGGAGAGGTGCCATGGGAGTTTGCTATAAAGGATTTCTTGGTATCTTTCAAAACAAAATAAACAAGAAAACTAAAAGAAAGTGAAAGGAGGAATATCAACCTGTGAATATTGAAGGGTCCTGGAAGGGTCGGGGGTTGGAGGAAGAAGAAGAAAGAAAAGGAACAAAACTCAAAACTTGCTAGTGTTCAGATTGATTATCCCGATTTTAGTACCTTTTGGAAGATATTGGCATGCCATATACAGTATTTATAATTTCATATATTTACAAATATTTTTCTCCCACTAAATAGCTATAAACCATTCCTGATAATAAATCAATTATATTTTAGTTTCTTATAAATACAGTGTTCCAGATTGAATTGTTTCTTCCTGTTTCTTTTACTTCTTTTGATAGTATGCATTAATACTGTGTTAAGTTATATTCTAAACTCTTTTTTATTGATACATGATAATTGTACAAATTTCTGGGGTTATATGTGATACTTTGATACCTGCATACAATATGCAATAATCAAATCAAGGTAATTGGGATATCTATTACCTCAAACATTTATTATTTATTTGCATTGGGAGCATTCCAAATCTTCTCTCCTAGCTATTTTGAAATACACAATAAATTATTGTTGACTATAGACATCTTTCTGTGCTGTCAAACACTAGACCTTATTTCTTCTAACTGTATTTTTGAAATCTATTAACCAACTTCTTTTCATTCCACTACGTCCCCAACCCTTTCCACACCATTTTACCCTCCACCTCCATGAGATCAACTTTTTTTCTGGCCCCACAGTGAATGAGAACATGTGATATTTATCTTTCTTTCTATGCCTGGCTTATTTCACTTAACATAATGTCCTCCAGTTCCATTGACGTTGCTGTAAATGACAGGATTTCATTATTTTATATAGATGAATAATATTTCATTGTATATATATATATATATTTTTTCTTTCTGTTTTCTTTATCCATTCATGTGTTGATAGACACTTAATTTGATTGCATATCCTGGCTATTGTGAATAGTGCTGCAATAGACATAGGAGTGCAAATACTATACTCTGAACTCTTACGTAGTTACAACCTTCAGCATATTTGCTGTCCCAGAGAATCTTTGATACTGCGTTCACTTTCTCTCTTTCTAAAAGTTCATTATCATGGTCTTTGTAGTTGTAGTCCACCTACCTGCTTTTAGTTTCAGTTTTTTTTTTTTTTTTTAACTTTTAGTCAGGTTGATACACAAATCTTCTGTATACAGTATTCAGAAAGCAGGTATTATAGAATCTGCTAATTTCTTTAGCTGAGGCTAATTGTTGTGCCTGGGAGTTCCACTATAAAGAAGAAAGGGCAGTCCTGTTATATTGAATTCACAAACTATGGGTAGGAACTTGAATGTGAAGCAGTAAGTGACTCATCCTAATTATATATCAAGTTCAAGGTCCAGCGAGGACCACAACTTGGAGTCTTAGCACAATGCTTTTTAAAAATTATTCTTGATATTTTCTTAGCATATTTTCACCTAAGTGGTGAAATTGATGATAACCAAGTTATAGTTTCCTTGCATGAGTCTTCTGTTCTTGCCAAATTCATCTCTCATTCCCCATGCCTTCTCTATGTTTTCTATATTCTCACCTGGAATTCGCTTCTCTCAAAAGTTTTGCAAATTCTGTGAAATTTAAGTCCTACATGTTTAGTGAAACCTGCCTTCACTTTCTTGGTGAAGGAGATTCTTCTCAATTTTGAATACTTGCGGTGGTTAGCTATATATCACTTCCTTTCACTTAATCATATATAGTACCAAATTAGGACTTCATGATATTTTTAAAATTTGTGCTAATTTGTTTAAGGATTTTCTAATGCACATGTATAGGGTAACTATATATATTATGCCTTCTTGTATTTCCTATTATCCCCTGGCATATACTCATACTGAGGAAATATTGGTCAAGTACATTAACAAAGCATGGCGGAAAGAGGACTAAGGGATCTGTAGTCAACATGGTGGATGAAACACATGAGTCATCTCACGCAAGTCAACTAAATTGACAGTAAAGAAGTGACAAAGATTTAAACGCATTCAATGAGAAACAAGATGTGAAGTGTAAAAGAGAGATTTCATCAAAATTTAAAAGACATTATGACTTAGTAAAGGAGGGAAGGCCAAAAATGAAAGTGCACCTGTGGGACGTGGGATGAAAGGAAACAAGTGGATTCTTGCTGATGAACCTAAGAAAAACTCAGGAATTGGAGGCAAGATACTCTGGAAGTGGGTATGAGTGGAGCTGAAAATTGGGTTCTATAAAGGAAGAATTAGATCTCCTGATTCCTCCTCAAATCAGTTCAGCTGTGACTCCTCCATCTCCTCTGGCAGAAGGTTGAAATAAAGCATATCTTTTAAAGAGGTTTAACCAGCAGGGTTTGGGATTAAAGAACACAAGAAGCATATGAGAATATGTGTGAGAAACAGTATTGAGAATTGAGGGGTTAGGCCAGGCGTGGTGGCTCACGTCTGTAATCTCAGCTACTCAGAAGGTGAGGCAGGAGAATGGCATGAACCCGGGAGGCGTAGCTTGCAGTGAGCTGAGATTGCGCCACTGCACTCCAGCCTGGGCGACAGAGCGAGACTCTTTCTCAAAAAAAAAAAAAAAAAAAAAAAAAGAAAAGAAAATTGAGGTATTAATGACAATCTGTGGCCTGAGGAGTGTGAACCTCAGCTTCCTTTCCTTACAAGGCATATAGAACACTTGCAGCCAGGCAGGCGGTAGAGGGATTTATCTGGAAAATCTGACTGGCTTAGGAAAAAACCTACAGGCACTAACAGTTGATATACCCAGTAAATATTCCTGGTCATACTACAGTAAGGCCAACCAGTTATCAAACTCTGACCACACATATGAATTACCCCAAATGCTTTTTATCAGCTCTTGGGTGCCTTGTTTAAATATAAACAGAGAATAAAGGCTTACCAGATTCTTCTAATATAAAAAAGAGACTAAATTGAACAAATACTTTTTTAAAAGATAATTTAGCAAGGAGAAAATTTCAGGAAAAAAAATCCTCAGAAAAATAAAGAAGAAATTGCATTATGAGACCTGCAAGGCACAAGGAAACTTGTTTGTAAGTTAAAATATGAGGGCAGAAGTAAAAACATTCAACATAAGGATTGGAAGATACCTAAAGGGGAAGAAACCGAAAAGAAGTGAAAAACAATGAGAAGGAAAAGATAAAATGATTAGAGACCTAGCCACAAGATCTAGCCTCAACCAAAATAAATGTCACAAAAAGAGAACAGAAAATGAAGAAGGGATTATCAAAGAAATAATAAGAGAACTTTCCAAAACTGAAAGATGCAAGTCTCTAGGTTGAAAGGGTCTAACAAGTTCCCAGAATAGTAAATTTTTTCCAATGGTTTTTATTTTTTTAATTTATTATGATTATTATTTTATTTTACTTTAAGTTCTGGGATACGAGTGCAGAATATGGAGGTTTGTTACGTAGATATATGTGTGCCATTGTGGTTTGCTGCACCTATCAACCAGTCATCTAGGTTTTAAGCCCTGTATGCATTATGCATTTGTTGTAATGCTCTTCCTCCCCTCGCCCCCGACCCACCAACTGGCCCTGATGTCTGATCTTCCCCCTGTGTTCACGTGTTGCCATTGTTCAATTCCCACTTATGAGTGAGAAGATGTGGTGTTTGGTTTTCTGTTCCTGTGTTAGTTTGCTGAGGATGATGGCTTGCAGCTTCATCCATGTCCCTGCAAAGGAAATGATCTCATTCCTTTTTATGGCTGCATAGTATTCCATGGTGTGTATGTACCACATTTTCTTAATCCAGTCTGTCATTGATGGGCATTTGGGTTGGTTCCATGTCTTTGCTATTGTAAATAGTGCTGCAATAAACATGCATGTGCATGTGTCTTTATAGTAGAATGATTTATATTCCTTTGGGCACATAACTAGTAAGGAGGTTGTTGCATCAAATGGTATTTCTGGTTCTAGATCCTTGAGGAATTGCTGCACTGTCTTCCACAGTGGTTGAACTACTTTACATCCCCACCAACCACGTAAAAGTGTTCCTGTTTCTCCACAGCCTTGCCAGTATCTATTGTTTTCTTCCTTTTTAATAATTGCCATTCTGACTGGGGTGAGATGGTGTCTCATTTGTGGTTTTGATTCACATTTCTCTAGTGATCAGTGATGGTGAGCTTTTTCTCATGTTTGTTGGCCTAATAACAGTTGGCCTAATAATAGTTTTAGAACTGTCTGTTCATATCCTTTGCCCACTTTTTGATGGTGCTTTTTTTTCTTGTAAATTTGTTTAAGTTCCTTGTAAATTCCAGATATTAGACCTTTGTCAGATGTGTAAATTGCAAAAAATTTTCTCCCATTCTGTGGGTTGCCTGTTCACTCTGATGATAGTTTCTTTTGGTGTGCAGAAGCTCTTTAGTTTAATTAGGTCCCATTTGTCAATTTGACTTTTGTTGCAATTGCTTTTGACATTTTCATCATGAAGTCTTTGTCCATGCCTATGTTCTGCACGGTATTGCCTAGGTTTTCTTCTAGAGTTTTTATGGTTTTAGGTCGTATGTTTAAGTCTTTAATCCATCTTGAGTTATTTTTTGTGTGTGATGTAAGGAAGGGGTCCAGTTTCAGTTTTCTGCATATGGCTAGCCAGTTTTCCCAGCACCATTTATTAATAGGGAATCCTTTCCCCATTGCTTATTTTTGTCCAGCTTGTCAAATATCACATGGTTGTAGATGTGTGGTATTATTTCTGAGGTCTTTGTTCTGTTCCATTGGTCTCTATGTCTGTTTTAATACCAGTACTATGCTGTTTTGGTTACTCTGGCCTTGTAGCATAGTTTGAAGTCAGGTAACATGATGCCTCCAGCTTTGTTCTTTTTGCTTAGGATTGTCTTGGCTGTAGGGGCTCTTTTTTGGTTCCCTATGAAATTTAAAATAGGTTTTTCTAATTCTGTGAATAATATCTTGATGAGAATAGCATTGAATCTATAAATTACTTTGGGCAGTATGACCATTTTCAAGATATTGATTCTTCTTATTCATGAGGATGGAATGTTTTACATTTGTTTGTGTTTTCTCTTATTTCCTTGAGCAGTGGTTTGTAGTTCTCCTTGAAGAGGTCCTTAACATCCCTTGTTAGCTGTATTCCTAGGTGTTTTATTCTCTTTGTAGCAATTGTGAATGAGAGTTCATTCATGATTTGACTCTGTTTGTCTACTACTGGTGTATGGAAATACTTGTGATTTTTGCACATTGATTTTGTATCCTGAGACTTTGTTGAAGTTGTTTATCAGCTTAAGGAGATTTGGGGCTGAGATGATGGGGTTTTCTAAATATACAATCATGTCATCTGCAATCAGAGACAATTTGGCTTGCTCTCTTCCTATTTGAATACCTTTATTTCCTTCTCTTGCCTGATTGCCCTGGCCACAAGTTCCAGTCCTATGTTGAATAGGAGTGGTGAGAGAGAGCATCCTTGTCTTGTACCAGTTTTCAAAGGGAATGCTTCCAGTTTTTCCCGATTTAGTATGATATTGGCTGTGGGTGTGTCATAAATAGCTCTTATTATTTTGAGATATATTCCATGAATACCTACTTTACTGAGAGTTTTTAACATAAAGGGATATTGATTTATCATAGGCCTTTTCTGCATCTATTGAGATGATCATGTGGTTTTTGTCATTGGTTCTGTCATGTGATGGATTGCATTCATTGGTTTTGTATATGTTGAACCAGCCTTACATCCCAGGGATGATGCTGACTTGATCCTGGTGGATAAGCTTTTTGATGTGTTGCTGGATTTGGTTTGCCAGTATTTTATTGAGGATGTTTGCATAGATGTTCATCAGGGATATTGGCCTGAAGTTTTCTTTTATTGTTGCGTCTCTGCCAGGTTTTGGTATCAGGATGATGTTGGCCTCATAAAATGAGTTAGGAAGGAGTCCCTCCCTCCTTTTCAATTGTTTGGAATAATTTCACAAGGAATGGTCCCAGCAACTCTTTGTATCTTTGGTAGAATTCAGCAGTGAATCTGTTTGGTCCTGGGCTCTTTTTGGTTGGTAGGCTATTACTGCCTCAATTTCAGAACTTGTTATTTGTCTATTCAGGGATTCAACTTCTTCCTGGTTCAGTCTTGGGAGGGTGTATGTGTCCAGGAATTTATCCATGTCTTCTAGATTTTCTAGTTTATTTGTGTAAACATGTTTATAGTATTCTCTGATGGTAGTTTGTATTTCTGTGGGGTCAGTAGTGACCCCTTTATCATTTTAATTGTGTCTATTTGATTCTTCTCTCTTTTCTTCTTTATTAATCTAACAAGCAGTCTATCTATTTGTTAATCTTTTCAAAAAACCAGCTCCTGGATTCATTGAATTTTTTTTTTCTTTCTTTTTTTTTTAGATGGAGTCTCACTCTGTCACCAGGCTGGAGTGCAGTGGCACAATCTCAGCTCACTGCAACCTCCAGCTCCCTGGTTCAAGCAATTCTCCTGTTTCAGTCTCCCAAGTAGCTGGGATTATNACAAGGAATGGTCCCAGCAACTCTTTGTATCTTTGGTAGAATTCAGCAGTGAATCTGTTTGGTCCTGGGCTCTTTTTGGTTGGTAGGCTATTACTGCCTCAATTTCAGAACTTGTTATTTGTCTATTCAGGGATTCAACTTCTTCCTGGTTCAGTCTTGGGAGGGTGTATGTGTCCAGGAATTTATCCATGTCTTCTAGATTTTCTAGTTTATTTGTGTAAACATGTTTATAGTATTCTCTGATGGTAGTTTGTATTTCTGTGGGGTCAGTAGTGACCCCTTTATCATTTTAATTGTGTCTATTTGATTCTTCTCTCTTTTCTTCTTTATTAATCTAACAAGCAGTCTATCTATTTGTTAATCTTTTCAAAAAACCAGCTCCTGGATTCATTGAATTTTTTTTTTCTTTCTTTTTTTTTTAGATGGAGTCTCACTCTGTCACCAGGCTGGAGTGCAGTGGCACAATCTCAGCTCACTGCAACCTCCAGCTCCCTGGTTCAAGCAATTCTCCTGTTTCAGTCTCCCAAGTAGCTGGGATTATAGGCATGCACCACCATGCCCAGCCAATTTTTTGTATTTTTAGTAGAGATGGGATTTCACCATGTTGGCCAGGATTGTCTCGATCTCCTGACCTCATGATCTGCCTGCCTCTGCCTCCCAAAGTGCTGGGATTGCAGGTGTGAGCCACAGCGCCCGGCCCCAAACTCTGCTTACACATCAGAATCAGGCCAGATTCATTGATTTCTTGCATGCTTTTTCATGTCTCTATCTCCTTCAGTTATGCTCCGATATTAGTTATTTCTTGTCTTCTCCTAGCTTTTGGATTTGTTTGCGCTTTCTTCTCTAGCTCTTTTAATTTTGATGTTAGGGTGTCATTTTGAAAACTTTCTAGCTTTATTTAGTGCTATAAATTTCCCTCTGAACACTGCTGTAGCTGTGTCCCAGAGATTCTGGTACATTGCCTCTCTGTTCTCACTGGTTTCAAAGAACTTCTTGATTTCTGCCTTAATTTCATTATTTACCCAGAAGTCATTGCAGGTTGTTCAATTTCCACGTAGTTGTGTGGTTTTGAGTGAGTTTCTTAATCCTGAGTTCTAATTTGATTGCACTGTTGTTTGAGAGACTGTTTGTTATGATTTCTGTTCTTTTGCATTGGCTGAGGAGTGTTTTTCTTTCAATTATGTGGTCAATTTTAGAATAAGTGCCATGTAGCTGCTGAGAAGACTGTATATTCTCTTGAAGGTATATTCTATTGTGGAGAGTTCTATAGACGTCTGTTAGATCCACTTGATCCAGAGGTGAGTTTAAGTCCTAAATATCCTTGTTAATTTTCTATCTCGTTGATCTGTCTAATATTGACAGTGGGGTGGTAAAGTCTCCCACTATTATTGTGTGGGATTCTAAATCCTTTTGTAGGTCTCTAAGAACTTGTTTTATGAGTCTTGGTGCTCCTGTATTAAGTGCATATATATTTAGGATAGTTAACTCTTGTTTAATTGATCCCTTTACCATTATGTAATGCCTTCCTTTGTCTTTTTTTTTTTTTTTTTTTAGATCTTTTTTGGTTTAAAGTCTCTTTTTTAGGATTGCAACCACTGCTTTTTTTTTTCTTTTTGCTTTCCATTTACTTGGTAAGTTTTTTTTTTTTTCCATCCCTTTATTTTGAGTTTTGAGTTTACATTTTTTTGAGTTTATATACAGCACACTGATGGGTCTTGATTCTTTATCCAATTTGCCAGTCTGTGTCTTTTAATTGGGGCATTTAGCCCAATTTAAGGTTAATATTGTTATGTGTGAATTTGATCTTGTCATCATGATGCTATCTGGTTATTTTGCACACTAGTTGATGCAGTTTCTTCGTGGTGTCATTGGTCTTTATGTTTCGGTGTGTTTTTGCAGTGGCTGGTACCAGTTTTTNAGATAGAGAAAACATTTTAGACCTGCATGTGTCATTTACCTCCCATGCAACTTCTCTGAGAAATGGGAGAAAGGCTCCATTAAAATAGGTAATACAACTAAGAAAAGAACACATGGGATTCAGAAAAAAAAAAAAAAAAAAAAAAAAAGGGATTCAACACAGAAGAAAAGCAAAGTATATTTTCAGAATGATGGTGATGGAAAGTCTCAGGATGGCAGTTTTGCAGCAGGCCTCGAAAGAAAATGGTTCAGATTGGAGCTAGAGGGAAGAGGGCTTCATAAAGGATTGATTCAAGGGAGAAGAAGGAAGGAATTTATGGACTGTGTGATGGTTAATACTGAGTGTCAACTTGATTGGATTGAAAGATGCAAAGCATTGATCCTGGATGTGTCTGTGAGGTTGTCACCAAAGGAGATTAATATTTGAGTCAGTGGGCTGGGGAAGGCAGACCCAACCTTAATCTGGTGGGCACAATCTAATTAGCTGCCAGCAAATATAAACAGCAGAAAAACATAAAAAGGCAAGACGGGCCTAGCCTCCCAGCCTACATCTTTCACCCATGCTGGATGCTTCCTGCCTTCCTGAGACTCACACTGGCTCTCCTTGCTCCTTAAGCTTGTAGACAGCCTATTGTGGGACCTTGTGATCGTGTAAATTAACACTTAATATAAAATGCATATATATATATAAATGCTGTCCTTCTAGGGAACCCTATTTAATACAGACTACATGGTGTATTTGATTAATTGAAAAAGTTTCATAACTGGTAGAAAGTTGGGCATGGATTAGTGTGATAGGTACATAGAAAATCAAAGTGATGACAATCATTAGCTCAAGAAAAAACAGAAGTTTTATATGAAAGAAAATGCAATCAAAGAACATTATGTGTCTTATCTATGAATTATATTCATATAGTTAGAATAACATAAATACTGACAAGTGATTTAATAAAAAGCTCAATATTGGGAAAATGGGAAATATGTGTATGTACTTGGTGAGGAGTTTATGTAAGAGAATTAAATTCTATGTTGTCCCATAGGAAGGCAGTAGATCAAATACAAAGGAGAAAAACGTAACTAACAAATAACAGTATAAGAGGGCTGGGCATGGTGGCTCAAATGCTTGTAATCCCAGCAATTTGGGAGGCCAAAGTGGATGGATCACTTGAGGTCACGAGTTTGAAACCAGCCTGACCAACCTAGTGAAACCCTGTCTCTACTAAAAATACAAAAACTAGCTGGGTGTGGTGGCGCATGCCTATAATCCCAGGGAGGCTGAGGCAGGAGAATCACTTGAACCCAGAGACGGAGTTTGCAGTGGGCCAAGACAGCGCCACTGCACTCCATCCTGGGTGACAGAGCAAGACTCTATCTCAAAAACAAAAAAAAAAGAAAGAAAGAAAGAAAGAAAGAAATAACAGTATAAGAGAATTATCTAGAAAATATGAGGTAAGAAACAGAAGAAATAGTTAAAAGTGTAGAAAGTGATTGCCTCTGGACAGAAATGAGACAGGAGACTGCTGTTCTTAATTATAAGACTTTTGCTGCCACTTGATCTTTTGTATGACCTCATACATGCACATATATTTTTTAGAAAATGGAATTTGAATTTTTAATCAAAGGTTTAAAAAGAAAAATATGAAGAAAGATGACAGTACGGGCACACACACACACACACACACACACACACACGTCTATAAGGAGTGGGAAAGAGACCAGAGGGCAGTTTTAGTGGATGACTGAAGGCAAAGTATGAATCTCCTCTCCTTCCAGTGCATTGTCACAAGTTCAAGTTCATTGGTGTGTACCAGTTCATCAAAGTTTAAGAATACTGGATCCATCTCTGACGTAAACTGCAGCATAAGGAAAGTGAGCATAGGGAAGTCTGAATGGAAAAGGGGAGGTTCTTACTGAAAGGCTTATTCATTTTCATACTCAGGCTTTGGCACTAGGTAGGGTTGCGGTTAAATGGCATCTCCCGGGAACATGATAACAATGCTGGTTGCTGCTACGAATCAGATTTCATGTGATGGGTGTGTGGCAAAAATGTAAAAGATAATAATGATAGTAGTCTAACTGCTATAAACTACAGAGTAAAAATCACCCTCCTGCTCATTATTCCAGACTTGCTGAGTTCTCCAAATGACCCCTGAATGCAATTAGAAGCTATAACAGTTTTTCATCTTCTAGATATTGCTTTACTGCTTCTGAAGCTATTAAAATTCTATATTATTTCTGCTCAAGCTGAAAAACTCCATCAGAGTTTGTCATGAGGGGCCTAGTCCTGAGCTGGGATTGCAATTTGAATGGCACACCTTTGATAGACTCTTACTCATTTTTTATATTTAAACTTCCCACATTTTTCAGAATTGGAATTCTTCTGTTAAGTAATTTTGGGATATGATCGGCTAGTATGTATGTGTATGTATGTATATGTATTTATGTATACATACACAGAGAGAGAGAAAGAGGGAGAGAGAAAATCTGATTGGTTATTAATTTTTCTTTCTTTTGTATGATATTGGTAATTTATCATTTAAAGAATATAAACGGCCGGGCACGATGGCTCACGACTGTAATCCCAGCACTTTGGGAGGCCGAGGTGGGCGGATCATGAGGCCAGGAGATCGAGACCATCCTGGCTAACACGGTGAAACCCCATCTCTACTAAAAATGCAAAAAACATTAGCCGGGCGACGTGGCAGGCGCCTATAGTCCCAGATACTCGGGAGGCTGAGCAGTAGAATCGCTTGAACCCGGGAGGCGGAGTTGCCAGCGCGCCGAGATCGCGCCACTGCCTACCAGCGGGCGGACAGAGCAAGCTCTGTCTCAAAAAAAAAAAAAAAAAAAAAGAGAGAATATAAACAAGTCCTCTAAGGAAAATCCACAAGCATTGTTACGAGCTTATTGGTATAGGATTTTTTTTTTTTTTTTTTTTTTTGAGATGGATCTTGCTTGTCCCCCAGGCTGGCGTTACAATGGTGCGATCTCGGCTCGCAAGGTCCACTCCCGGGTTCAGCAATTCTCCTGCTCAGCTTCCAAGTAGCTGGGTATAAGGCGCTCCACCACCCTGGCTAATTTTTGTATTTTTAGTAGAGACGGAGTTCACTGGTTTAGCAAGGATGTTCTCGATCCCGACCTTGTGATTCGCCCGCCTAGGCCCTCCCAAAGTGCTGGGATTAACAGGCTTGAGGCCACCATGACTCTTGTCCTTTCAATGTTAAATACTTTTTATTAAAATAAAGTTTATAATTATTTGTTATGTTTATGTCACCATAGTGATGTAAAGGATCAATGATAAATGTGAAAAATACTTGAGATCATGAGGAAAATTAATAATGTAAATTGAATAAAAGTAAGTTTAATGAACCAAATGTAAAATTTTTTTAGCATCCGTCTTCTCTCTCTCTCTCTCTTTTTTTTTTTTTTTTTTTTATTGAACGGCACTGTTGCCCAGGCTGGAGTGCAGTGGCCCGATCTTCTTGGCTACTGCAAGCTCCGCCTCCTGGGTTCAGGCCATTCTCCTGTCTCAGCCTCCTGAGTAGCTGGGGCTACAGGCATGAGCCACCACGCCTGGCTAATTTTTTGTACTTTTAGTAGAGACGGGCTTTCACCGTGTTAGCCAGGATGGTCTCCATCTCCTGACCTCGTGATCCACCTGCCTCAGCCTCCCAAAGTGCTGGGATTACAGGCGTGAGCCACCATGCCCGGCCTTTTTTGCACATTTCATTCAACTGAGGAAAAGAAGGAAAAACATACATTCATTGGTCACTTATTATGTGCCAGGCATGTGTGCTCAATATGTTGTATACATTACAATGGAACATACACCCAGCCTTGCTTTTTCTTGGTAATCATAGTATTTCTTTGGGTCAGAGGCCATTTATAAGATAATATTTCTAGTAGTGAAATTCCCTAATTGACTTTTGTAAGTATCTTCAATAGCAAAGTATTGAAGGATTGAAAATGTATTCAAAGTATTGAAAACATATTCAAGAAAAGAAAGTATGGTTGGCCTGGTGAATGTCACACTTCCCTGATTTATTATCAGTCTTGCAAAATAGGAACCCACTTTCCTTTTAGAGCGGAAACTTGTGATAGAGATATCTTCTTTCCTATCTGATTGATCCAGCCCGGTTCAAAAGCCATAGTCAGCAGTTCTAATGGGAAAGGATGTGATGTCTAAGGTGTGGCTGGTCTGCTGAGCAACTGCTTTTGATAGTGTTGGGGTGGTGGTCAAAAGCTTATTGATTTCCATCGGAGGAAATGAGTTAGCAGGCTTCAAGATGCTCTCTTTCTATGTTTAATGCTCTTCCACTATCACTCTTGCACGAATTCCCAGAGCAGAGCTTAATAAGGCCTAGGGCACTATCATGGGGATTATTTTGAATGCACATTGGAATTTAAGTGACACAAAAAAATGCCCCATTTAGCAGGAGTATGTTTGAATGCCCTGGAGGTTAATTTTGTTGGTGAATATAAGGTAAATGAATTCACTTTAAGTATTCCAATTCCTTTAGAGACTTCCATAATTGACACCCAAACAGTTTAAAAGAGTGAATAAAGCTACCAACGGCAAGCAATTTACCCCATGAATTCTAATCTCTAGAGTTTCAAAGCACTAAGTACAAAACCAAACAAGATGTAGACCTGGCTGATCTCTGCATTGAATAAATATTTCTCCAAAAGGCACCGCGCAGGTCAGCTGGCCCTTTTTCTACATAGTTGTCATAACAGTAGATGTTAAAACCTCAGAAGAATTAGAACGTCAGAGCTGGAAAGGGCCTTAGAGTTTGGCATAGGGCAAGGAAAGCCCCAAAGCAGTGGAGAAGGGAGTAAAGTTACTCATTGCTAGTTAGTGGTGGAGCCTGAGTCTCCTGAACCTTCTCAGTCTAGCAGACCAAAAACAAAAAAAAAATTCTTTTTAGTGTTTATGTGCATATATTTGCCTTTTCCCCCAAGAAAGAGCACTAAAGGATATTTGATAAGTTCTCATGTTTGTGGAAAACAACTAGGGAAAGAATTCCCAAAGGTTTAGGCTAATAGTTTTTCCATTTGTCAATTTGTTGACCTTTACATTTAAAAAATATTTTTCAGAAAGAGGGATAATTAATGTTTTCCCAGCCAAAAAGGACTCTCTTTTCTAGGCGACTTGCCTTCTCCCCTCTGGGAGTGGAGCCCAAGAAGTTGATGTTTGTCATATAAGACCCTGACTCTATGTACCTCAATTGACTCAGAGAGAGAGAAAGCTCACCCAGGATGGGCCGATCCAATTGTCTTTCGGAAGCTTGCCACTGAAATTCTGGTCAGACTGTGCTGATTGAGAGGTGGTCTTTTGAAGCTTGTACTGGGAGAAGCAAGAAAGTGCTTCTGTTGAGAGATAAAAGGAGGCAAAGCCTCAGAAACAGAGAAGGGAGGGACAGGGAGGGAGAGATAGAAACACACAGGGAAAGAGAGACAGAAGGAAGTGGGGTGAGAGAGAGAGAGAGAGAAAGAAAATGAATTGCTGCCTTAGTTCTGGAGAAATTTCTACTGTGTCGCTCTACTCCTTCTAGGCCTGTTCTCCCTGCTCTTGGGATCCATGAGATTGCCTTAATAACCCCTCTTTTCGCTAAGATGGTTCAAATAGGCTCCTGTTAATTGCAACCAACGAGACTTGTTAAAACAAAAACTGCTGTAAGATATTTGTTAACTTCCTAGCAGACAGTTCAAGGTTACAGTTTTTAAGGGTACCAGAATTTCAAGTGAATTTCACTCTGAGGCTTTGGTCAGCATGTGGATTTCTAATAAATGACGGTAGCTTTTCTTGGTGAAAGGACGTAAGATTCATCTTTTAGATCTCAGACTGGAATTTTAATGTCTAGAATCATTAACTTTCAGCTTTTCTGTGATGAATTTCATAAAAAATGTGATTAGCCTTTTAGACTATTACCTTCTCACTCTATGGAAGATTATTTAGGTTAGTCTGACTCCATGTCTGACTGTTCTAAACCAAAATATTTGCTTGGTAACAATGTCTTTGTAGTTCACTTTTAGGGGTGGTATTTGGCTTTTGTAATAGTGATGCTACTTCCGATTTTGGTGACAACAAAAACATTGGGAGATTGGGTTAGGGTATAATGAATAGATCAATATTAACAGTGGAGTTCATTTTCAGTTAGAGGGGCTCAGAAATTGCTATTTTTTAGGTATCCTAGAGAAAGTAAAGTGACCATTCAAATGAAGGCAAAGCCTTTGCCGAATCGTGGGCTCTAAAGAGTATTTGAGGGTAGATATTTCCTTGTTTTCTGAGGCTACTGTCATTATGTTTTCCACATTGGTTTCCAAGATTTTCATCAGAAAAACAGAGCTGGCTATTCTAGGTCAGGTAAACTAGCCACAAGTGTCCTGTCCACAAGGGCAAAATGAAGGTTGTTAGTTCTTAGCATTCCAGACTTAAAATATCATGCTGAGGAGAGAAGCTTATGGAAGTTAGCATTCCTCTGGGTTTCAAGAGGCAATACTGTGTTAAAAACAAAGAGGTGATGGAATGCATAGTTTTCCTCTCTTGCCTTCCTTTGGCAAGACCAACCTAATAAGTGGAATTTCAAGTGACCTACTGGGAAGGTTCTCTAAGATTTTTAGCAAATCTTTCACAAAGTTTTGAACAGGACAGCAAGCCCAATGTTAGGTGAGATATTACTCGCTGGTGTATTTGGGGGAAACCCAGGAAGGCTCCCTCCTTCCAAAATATCTTCCTGACCAGCAATGTAACTGTAGTTACATAATTAGAGATTCAGTTTTGTTGTTGTTGTTGTTTTGTTTTTGTTTTTGTTTTTTTGAGATGGCGTCTCGCTCTGTTGCCCAGGCTGGAGTGCAATTCTCCTGCCTCAACCTCCCAAGTTGCTGGGATTACAAGTGCGCACCACCACGCTCAGCTAATTTTTGTATTTTTAGTAGAAATGGGGTTTCACCATGTAGGCCAGAGTGGTCTCGATCTCTTGACCTCGTGATCTGCCCACTTCAGCCTCCCAAAGTGCTGAGATTACATGTGTGGGCCACAGGGCCCAGCCAAGATTCAGTTTTGGTTTAAAAAATTGCCCCATTGACATACAAATGCCCCTGGGAAATTGACTATGAAATTAATAGGTAGCTTATCAAATGACTCTCAAAAGAAGTCACTCAAAGACTATGTATCAAAATTGAGGATCTTTCAAACTACATGCTTCATCTTCCTTAAAATTCTGAAACAGTCCCCCTTTTCTCCCCCTTTTCTCCTCCTTTTCCCCACTATTCTATGTGTCTTAGCTCCCAGGCATGCTGGTTTGGGACAAGATGGAGAACTACTGATGTAATCCTTGGTGTGATTTTCTGGAATTGCCTTCTTTAATTACAGTAAATAAGATTGAAATATTAGGGCACTAAACATTTGGATGGGGAAGGGAGGAAGAAGGTATAATTTTGATGCTGGGTGCAGCAAATTTCAATAGTTTTGTTTTTGTTTTTTTTAGATGGTGTCTCACTCTGTTGCCCAGGTTGGAGTGCAGTGGCGTGATCTCAGCTCACTGCAACCTCTGCCTCATAGGTTTAAGTGATTCTCCCTTCTCAGACTCCCGAGTAGCTGGGATCACAGGCATATGCCACTATGCCCCGCGAATTTTTTATGTTTTTTTTAGTAGAGATGGGTTTTCACCATGTTGGCCAGACTGGTCTTGAACTCGCGACCTCATGTGATCCGCCTGCTTGAATAGTTTTAAAGAATCTTCATGGTAGGCAGTCATGGGGGGGTGCTACAGAATTCCTGCACCTGTCCAGTGTCAATTTTGGGTACTCCAGGGCACAGACATGGAGTTTGGTTTCCAGCATAACACCTGCAGTAAGAGGATGAGAAAGGCTTGGAAAGTGGAGATTAGGAAGACCTGAACACAAGTTTAAGGTACTTAACAATTATGCCTGGGGCTCTTCTTGCTTTTAGGTGAATGAAAAGGATAAGACTATTATAATGCTGACACAGGTTTGTTTTGCTCTTGGATATTATTTTCCATCCTGGATGCTAACAGGGCATATTGATCTCTAAAGAGGGAACAATCAGGACCCTTTTAGACAAATGGTTTTGATATTTGCTAATTGAATTCACCCATGCAAGCCGTATTGCTTTTCTCAGTATCATCTTCCTGGATCTGGCCACACTGCTGCTGAATCAGTGTGGGGAACCGTGGACCTGTTGGTACAATGGATTTGAGAAGCCTCTGTGCTGCAGAGCTCCATGGCTGGTCCTGGTAGACTGGTGCTACCCCAAGGATGTCCCATCCTGAATGCACATATATTCTGAAGCAAGACTTCTAAGGAAGCTACAGAAAACAGTGAACCTGAGAGAATCACAGGGTCAATGAACAAATGTTTAAGCAGCCACTTAGTGACTACTAAACTGATAGAAACTAGCAACCAGTTCTCTACAGTGTTTCCTAATTTAGGCTGATCAGATTCATCTGTGAAACTTAAAAAATACAAAAATATTAAAGGAAGGACTGCTTATGGTGAACAAAAGTATAAAAGTTCATAAATGTAAACAGTTCCTCTCCTCTCTCCCACCCCCAAATATCTTGATCCCTAAATGTAACTATCAAAAATCAAAGTTCCTTTAGAAATTTGCTGTTAATAAACAAAGCAGATAGACAGATACACATATAGGTAAAATGATATCATGCTCTTCATATTATTCTGCAACTTGTTTTTCACTTTATCAGTTTTTATCTGGTGGTCTGAATCAATGGACGCTCACATGGCTTTGATTATCTTTTCCTGCTGGAAATGTGTGGGAGAGATAAAGGCATAGAAGCCACTGGTCCTCTAAGTTTACCTGGAGGGCCTGTTCAAGCGAGATTACTACTCACATCCTCCCCATTCCACCCAAAGTTCCTGATTTTAGAAACTTGCCAATGGAGAAGTTTTAAACAAGACATAGACCTTTTATTTTACACATGTTTCCAGGAAGGCATCACTGTGACGCATTATAAACAAGCTGAAACTGCAGTGGGCAGTTTTCCATGGTGGGATATGGAAACACGTTCTCTGCAATGTAATTCTTCCTATATCTTCTCTTTCTTACAGTTGGTTCTAAGCAAGAACAGATCTACTGAATGGTGAGAAAATGGACAGGGATTCTTCAAACTTCCTCCTTGTCTGTGCTCCTTCTGCAATCCCTTCAGTAGTTTCTCCATGTGACTACATTTTACTGCTTGCGTCTTTCTTACCAATCGTTCTTCTTGCTACCAAACTCTTCCTCCTCCTCACTTTAAGAAGGCACTCTTAAAAAGCTGAAGCTTCTAGTCCACCCAGAAACAAATTGAGATAAGCTTTTTGAGAGGCTGCTTTATAGGCTGTTTCAGTTCAGAGAGATTAAACAGGATGACCTCACTGAAAAAGAAACCACACTTAATAGCTCTAAATGGGACTGCTCTTAACTGGGTCACCCTGAACCATTGCACACACTTCTTGTTTCAAGTGAATGTGGTGGTTTGGGCCAGAATGAGTTGTCAGCAAGATAGTTTAAATGCCTTTGCTTTCAGAGATGAGCCAACACCTTATAATGTAAGCAGAGGGAGGGAATACGTAGGTTTGTCTGATATTCAATCCCAAAGCCTGAATTCTATTCCTGAGACATCTTGGGAAACTGACATTCTCTTTCTCTGCTTCTCTCAATGAGAAATGTGTGGAACACAATTTCTTCAGAATAGAGACTCCATCCATGTCTCACCCACGTTTATTCTAAATTAGGGATTTCAGATGAATACAGTTTAAGGTAACAGTAAAGAGCATCTCCTTTAAATCAGAAGGATCAGATCTCCACTCCCAGCTTCACTATCAGGACTGTTGTTGGGGTCAAATAAGAAGTTCATACAAGAGCTTATCACAATACTTTGAACATAGTAAATATTTAATACATTTTAATTATTTGTTAGTTTTTATCATGAAATGGAAGCTGCCTCTATCAACAGCCAACATAAAGAACTCTGGGCTGTGTCCCAAAATATGTGGCCCAAATTTTAACTAACCCAAGACTTCTAGAAAGTTTTTCCTAAATCTCTATGACTTTGTGAGGGATACTAACTTTTAGTAACTTGCTCGCTTAGTCTTCTGAAGGGGAAACAGATTTTGCCAACATTAGGAAGTCTTCATTATTAATAGACATTGCTTTGAGTTCCCCCTGGCCAAGTTGCTGACTCAATACTTCTTGTTTTACAAAAAGGAAGTAGCTGAAAGGCACCTGTTAATGAGACTAAAGTACTACAGTATCTGTCTGTGTGTGTGGGTGGGTGTGTGCATGCGTGCGTGCACACGTGCGAGAGAGGTGGGGAAAAAGAATGAGAGAGAGAGAAAGAGAAGGAAGTTAAATCCCATCCTTGGAGTGAACATGAAAACCATCATATAGAAAGATGAGGTTCACGGTGTATCAATTTTCTTGAAATGTCTTAACTTTTATTTTCCCTTAAATATGCTTTTAAATTTTTGCCCTTAAGAAGTGTGCAGTAGGCAAGCGAATTGTGACTGTAATGGAAAGATTTTATCTCCTATAGCTTTCTTGATAAATAAATTAATAAATTGGAATTGTCATCAACTTAGTTATAGAGTTCTGCAGTGCTTCATCAAGTTATGTATTAAAGAAATTTAAAGAGGGTTTTGTAAGATGAGTGAAGGATGTGGTTCATTCTAACTCAGACCTATTTCTTAGAACAGCCTTTTCTAATACGGCAGGACAAGACCTGTGGCCTTAAAGAGAGGTTTCAGACAAGGCAGGTTACGTTACTCTTTCATTAGTTGATTCAAGCTTATTATGAAAACCATTTATTACATGTCTCCTTTATGCAAAGATTTGTGCTAGGGGTTGAAGATACAAGCTGGGGAAAAGCAAACATAAAGAGGTAGACCATTGAGACATACAAATTCTGTTGAAAAGAAAATAAAAAAGTAAAAGAGGTAGAACAGGATAAATTCTCCAGTAGAGGTAAGAACAGAGAGCTGTAGGGATGGAGGAAGCAATGACTAATTGCCTGTGGTCAAGGAAGGCTCAACCAGAGGAACTGACTCCATACCATGTAAAAACAGTACATTTTGTGGTATAACACCAGCCAGCTTCCTGCATTTTGATTTCTGACCGACCCAACTTTTGCTTTTGATCATTTCCTTTGGTTGGTCAGTCTGCCTGAAGCTCATATTCTATTCATACTCTATTTTTCTATATATTTCTAGAATCTAGACAGGATTATGTGTTTGGCATATAATAGGTGCCTAATCCATGTCCAGCTGAAATGATGATGACTCGTGGCTTCAATAAGCTTCCCTCCTCATTCCTTTATGCATAGAATGGATCTTCCTTTTTGTATTTAATCCCACATTTCTCCTCAATTTTAACTTTCATGATAAATTATTTGTTGGAGCTTTTGATTCCCCACTTCCAGCGAGAGTTCTGAACATAATCAATTGATGCTGGTCTCCTGTGGCCTGTTGTCTCCTTATGATATCTGGCATAGTGCCACAGGACCTTCATTGCCCTGAGGCTGTCGGTTTATCCCTTAAGATGCCAAGTATGTCCTTAGAATGTCATTGCAATGTCCAGGGATTTTCAGACTACTTCAGAATTATAATAGATATCTATTGACTTACCTCCAAAGTGACAGTAAAAAGGACCTGCTGAATTTTAGGGCCCTGAATGTGTAATCTTACACTGTGAGAATTTGCGTAGGTGGTTTTCAGCTAAAGGCTGATCACATTACTTTATGAGCTAATCATTTCAAACAGCTGCAGAGGCAAGAGTAGGAATACTCCTCCTGAACCCTAATCTGGCTTAATAATGAGACTCTCCATTGAAAACCAAGGTTGAAGGCATATGGCAGGGAAAGGGGGATGAAGTTCCCTAAAGGAGTAAAAATAATCACTGATGTATTCAGGGTTTTCTTTTTCTAGTCTCACTTTCTATCAGTTGAGGCAGGGTCTTGCTATGTTGCCCCAGCTGGTTTTGAACTCCTGACCTAAAGTGATCCTCCTGCCTCACCCTTCCAATTGTGTTGAAAATAGAGGTGTGAATCACCATGCCCAACCATGGGGTTTTAAAATATATACTGTGTATCTAGCCGGGTGCGGTGGCTCACGCCTGTAATCCCAGCACTTTGGGAGGCCAAGGCGGGCGGATCATCTGAGGTCAGGAGTTCAAGACCAGACAGGTCAACATGGTGAAACCCTGTCTCTACTAAAAATACAAAAATTACCTGGGCGTGGTGGCAGGCGCCTATAATCCCAGCTACTCGGGAGGCTGAGGCAGGAGAATTGCTTGAACCTGGGAGGCAGAGGTTGCAGTGAGTCAAGATTGTACCATTGTACTCCAGCCTGGGCGACAGAGCAAACTTGCATCTCAAAATAAATAAATAAATAAATAAATAAATAAAATAAAATAAAACATATACAATGTATCATGCACTGTGCTATTTTCTAATCATATTTCCTTTAATCGTCACCAATCAAAACTAAGAATTTTCACAAGATATATTCAATAGAAGAAATTTCTCAGTAGGCCCACAAGTTCAGTATAAAAGCCCTAATATGGTCCAGGTTTCCTTAACATTTGATGTGTTTACCATTCTTTCTGAAATTTCCTTTTCTGTCTCCCAGAACATGAGTTTCTTGAAGGCAGGGAGGGCCTTAGTCACTTACTGTTATCAATGTTCAGCATCTAAAAAAGAACCAAGTGATACACAGGTGCTCAATAAATACTTGGGTATTGTGGATCTGCCTGCTAAATTGCTGGTCTTAGAAATCTGAAATTCTTTATTTCTCCAAAGATAATAAACTCAATTTGGATGAAGATGTCTTGAATAGATGATGAGGAGTATAGTGCTAAAGGTGAAGTTAGTTGAATTTACTAAGTTAGTTTACTAGTTTATCACAGCAGTAAAAAGGAGTGGCTCCCAATGAGTTGTGAACTTGTATCTACAGCTTGTGTAGTGTACTCTTAGAGTCATGCAGAGCTTGACCATGTGACTTGCTTTGCCTAATAGGACATCAGTAAACATGATGCAAGCAGAAGCCTGACAAAGCTCCTATGCTTTGTCTTCTTGGAATACTGCTACTGGTGAACAAGCCCAGGCTAACCTCCTTTAGAATGAGGTACCACATATATATAAAGAGAGAGCATTTGGAAAATACAAAGACGCCATTCAGCCATTCTGACCTTTCCAGCTATCCCACCTGAGTCACCAGATATGTGAATAAGGCCATTCAGGACCATCCTGGCCCAGCCAACATGTCAAAAGACTATAATCACATGAGTGAGTCCAGTCATTGCCATCTGGAGACAAACAAGCAAACAAAAAAACAAACAAAAAAACCTACCCAGATGAGCCCAGCCCTAATCACCAATCCACAGAATCATGAGCAAATAAATGGTTGTTGCTTTATGCCACTAAGTTTTAGAGTGACTTGCCATGCAATAATAAGTAACTGATGCAGTTGCTATGTTTGAGGAACTGAGATAATTAATTTATTGTCTCATTTTACTCACAAGATAACACTTTAAGGTGTGTACCATTATTATTGCTACCTTACAGAGAGGGAATCTAACATTTAGAAAGGTTAAATAACTTGCCCAAGCTGGCAAAGCTGGTAACAATGGGGGAGGGATGCATACTCAGGTCTGCCTGATTCTAGAGTCTGGTTCTCAACCATTGGTCTATATTGCTTTTGTGATGAACTTTGCCAATCTGACCACATCTGGGGTCTATCATCTTTTGTTTCTTTAGATGGACCTAGCCTACACTTGGTGCTTTATGGGGTTTTGCTTACTGCAATAAAAAATCATCAATCTTTGATACTTCGGGGTTGTTTTGTATAGATCAAACTGAGATGAAGTATTTTCTTAGAAAAGACCCCAGGATAGTGCCAGAGGGGGAACAAAGAATTTAGTTTTCTCTTATTTTTGCAGTATTTTCTAAAATTGTTCTTAGCAGGTAATATTTATTAAATACCAGAGGCAAATGAAATATTATAAAGTAAATTGAATCATAACAAAACAAATGACAGATTTTACAATTTAGCAAAACATGAAATATTTCTGTCTTAATGTTTTCAATGTGCCTGTTAGCAACATAAATTGTGGTCTAAAAAGGCCGTGCAGTCTTGCAACATTTGTTTGCTATCAGCATCTTAGAGGAAGTAAAGAAGCTGGGATTGTTCATCTTTCTGAAGTGTATTGGGGGTAGGTTGATATTCTATCAGCACAAAAATTTTATTTTGAAAACCAGGATGTTGTTTCAAGGACTATGTGGGGGCATATCACCGGCTTCCTTATCAGGGAGGCACACAAATTCTTCTAAGACTCTTACTAATCTTTGAAGTAAGATAAGTGTAGTATTTAATTTCAAAATATGGCCTCTTTCAGTGATAAAAGCAAAGCCATCATTTCTAAAACTGTGAAGGCAATGGAAATCTTTGTAAAACTATCTCCCAGTAGGGACATATAGATCAATAGAAGCAGTTTAGTCCTTGAAAGCTATTATTTGGGGACTTTCTCAAATGTGGGAAAGGCAAGGTTTCTGGAAGCCATTGGGAAAGGTTTTGGCTTTGGCAATGATTATTAAGAAGAAATAATTATGTATGTACTCGTTTTCACCCAACTTTTTTTTTTTTTTTGAGTCAAGTCTTGCTCTGTCATCCAGGCTGGAATGCAGAGACACAATCTCTGCTCACTGCAGCTTCTGCCTCCCAGGTTCAAGCGATCCTCTCACCTCAACCTCCCAAATAGCTGAGATTACAAGCTTGTACCACCACACTTGGCTAACTTTTGTATTTATAGTAGAGACGGGGTTTTACCGTGTTGTTGACCTCAGGTGATTTGCCTGCCTTAGCCTCCAAAGTGCTGGGATTACAGGCATAAGCCACCCTATAATAAGAAGGCAGGTTTTTCAGAGAATGACAACAGTGGAAATTACCTTAAGGGCAACAAAGATTCATGTGATCCTTTGACAATCTGTGTGAGAAGTTGAACTCACATATTCTACCTTGCATTTTGGGTGTCAGGGAATCAGTAGCACCTTAAAAATAACTGCAACAGGATAAAGGATGAGAGGAAAAAATAAACACTGTTAACAAATAGTTTATTAAGAAAGGAAGTTAAATGAAGCACACTGAACTAGTCATGTGCAGAATAAATATAGACAAGCACACTTCCAGAGATACACTAGAAAAAAACCCAACCCAAATACACTGAAAGGAGCCGAAGGGTAGAGATAATAGCTAAGCGGGCTAAGATATTGGCTATTGTTTAGGAGGAAGAACCTCACATAGAAGGATAAATGTTGAAAATAGAACTGAGCATTACTTGGGGGAAGAAACCACTTTGACCAAATGAGCGCAGAGAGAGAGAAAAAAAAAAAAAAAAGATTATATAGTATTATAGAATAACGCTATATATTATAGTAGGCGCGTGAGACGGAGTAACATTCTAATGTGGTATGGGAAGGCAAACCATGCTTTTAAAGATGAATTTTAAACAGCATTAGAAAAGGAGTCACTACTTCTTATTACAGCTGTCAGGAACAGACAATTTAAAAGTTTAAGAAACAATTGTTTATTTAAATAAGTTTTGAATTGCTCTTCTTTTTCTGGGTAAAGGTACAGACATTCTTTGAGCTACAGGTCTGAAAGATTTTGTAACTGTTTATGTAATGTTTCCAACAGACATCAGCCCTCATGCTCCTTTAGACCAGCTCCAGAGAACCTTTTCCATAAAGGGCCAGAGAGTAAATATTTCAGGCTTTGCAGGCCATATGGCCTTTGTTGCAGCTCCTCAACTCTGTCATTGTAGCACAAAAGTGGCCATAGAGAATACATAAGTGAATGTGTGTGGCTGCATTCCAATAAAATTTTATTTACAAAAACAGGTGGAAAGATGCACTTAGCCCACGGCTGTAGTGTGCCAACCCCTGGCCCAGCCCATAGGTTGCTTCCAGGTGGTAAAATAATTGATACCTGCTTTCTATTCTGTCCATCTTTTTTCTTATGACCAATTTCATTAAATTTGACCAAATTCCTTATGCTGTACTGATGTGATAAGTCACATTTGGGTTTTTTATGTTTTCAGAAATGACAGAGTTGAAGGTTTCTTTGATAGGCTTCTTCTATTCAGGAATGCTCTGTTTCAAGAAAACATGATATGGAAGACCCAAAATTTCAAAATAGTAAATAAAGGGAATAGTTATTCACCTAACAAGAATTTTCTTGCTTTGAAAAATAACTCCTTGAAGGGTTTCTCTAAAATGCTTCTGTCCTTCCCTGACACCACACTATTTATTTACAGACAATATCTTACTAAACAACATAGGAGGAAGCTGGGGAGAGAAAAATTGGCTAATTTATCAAAAAAGACTGTTAATTGAAGATCAACCTAATGCAATGTATTTAAAGCAAAAAATGCAATGAAAAGGAAAATAGTATTTATGTACTTTTCAGACACACAATTACCATCTGAAAAAAGATGTGATATTTTCAGCTCGCTGCTTCCACTCCAGATTCCATGGCCCCTTCGTTTATCAGTGCCAGTTTGGGTGCTGGTTCTGTGTGAAGTGAAATAATAAATATCTTGTCTGTTAGCAACGACGGGCAGTCTACTGTTCACAGCAACAGGAAGTGTTCATTTTTAGATTGTAACATTATCTCTAAAAGATCAAGAATGGATAAAATAAGATTTGCTATTCAAGCTGACTAGACCCTGTGTCCTGTAATTTCCTTTGACCACTAGAATTCAGTAGAAAGTTTCGTATTTGAAAAGACTTGGGAAATTTCATTGCAAAGGATTATTTCATTTTATTATTGTCTTTTCGACTCAAACATCTGTTTTTAGGAAACTAGCATTAATTTTGATTAACTGAAGGAAAAGAGCAACTAATTAATGGAAAAAGTATTATTTCTAATAAGAAATATTTTCATTCTTTTGATTTTATCCATGTTTGGTGAACAGATGTCCATTTGTGATAAATCAGTGAATTTTGAAAAAATAAATAATGTAAAATAAGTAAAAGGAAATGTAACTAAAATCTCAAACACTTCAAAAGAAAAGAAAAATATAATATTCTCCCTGGTAATGCTCCCCTTTTTGTTCATCAAGTAACTTATGGATAACTCGGTTTCTCTCGACGCAGTGATTTGCCTTGCATCTCTGTTTCTTACAACTTTGAGGTCATATCATTTACGTAATGATGTTGAAGAAGAAAGAAAATGCAAAGGGAAGTATGAAATAGCTGTAATCTGTTTCCTTTTAGAGTAGACAAAAATTCATAAATTCTAAATGATCTTTGTTATTTTTTACAATTCCAGATTTACCTAAGACAGGATCTAATGTCATCTAATACATCTAATGTCCTGCTAAAACCATGCAAGGTGAAAAGCTGGAAAAGATGAGCTCTTTATACAGGCAGAAATGTTTTGTTTGTGGTTGATAGGGTAAAAATTCCAAGAGGAAAAGCTTGTACTAGTTAAACATGTGCTGAATGCCATCCCTTTCCATCTTCCCTATCTTGTATCTTCAACTTCTACCTTGAAATCTTCCTCTCACACTACAAACATATTCACACCTCTCCCACTAGGGAAAATAGCTTCATGAATCCTGAACTCCAACTTAACCTGTTATCCTGCTGTCTTTTCTCTTTTCCTCTCAGCTAAGCTTCTTGAGAGAACAGTGTTTATTTCGTCTCCCTCACCTTACCTTCTCAATTCACTGCATCTTTCATCCCCTAGCCTAGGAATTTTTTACTCAATTGCTAAATCTAGTGGGCCCTTTAAGTTTCCTTTTATGTTAAGATAGAGGCATGTGTTGCCTTTTTTATTAAAATTTTCATATTGCCAGGCTTGATTCACTATTTGCATGTGTATCTCTTTCAGTAGGATGGGTGTCCCAGGAGGGCTGAGATGTTATTTAATTCGAAACCTCAAGATGATCACAATGCCTGGCTTATGAAGGTTCGTAATAAATGTTTTTTAAACAGGTTTTTCCTAATTGGACTGCAATGATTTTTAGAAATGTGGAAGTACCAGGGTATTTATACAAACTTGTATTCTTGCTGGTTTGTTTAAATGATGTGGCCTATCTTTCCACATGGTTTGGATTTGAGGAACTCGTTTCCTGTTTCTTTTAAATGGTTTCTTGCTTTGAAACCATTTTGCTCTGAAACACCCCTGCGAGTTTAGTCCGCTCTCTCGGAGGAGGTCTGGGGCCCACAGCGGGCCTCCCAGTCAGGTCTGGTGATGAGGCACGACATTGCATTGTTGGCTTAGCCGCCCGGGTGGTTGCCTGTTTGTGGGGAGAGGAAGTAGCTACATGAAAACCCTGGGGAAGCCAAATGTGGCCTCCACATCCAGGCAACTGGGGCTGGCTCCAGTGCAACAATGGCCGGCTACTTCTGAAAGAGCAGCTGGGACACAGCTTTCCCAGCTCACATTCTCATCAGATGTGTCCTTTATGCGACTTATTATTATTTTTTTTACATCATTATAAACCAATATCATCATATTCTAAAATTTTGGAAGATTAAAGAAAAAAATCGGCCGGGCGCGGTGGCTCAAGCCTGTAATCCCAGCACTTTGGGAGGCCGAGGCGGGCGGATCACGAGGTCAGGAGATCGAGACCATCCTGGCTAACACGGTGAAACCCCGTCTCTACTAAAAATACAAAAGAAAAAAACTAGCCGGGTGAGGTGGCGGGCGCCTGTAGTCCCAGCTACTCGGAGGCTGAGGCGGGAGAATGGCGGGAACCCGGGAGGCGGAGCTTGCAGTGAGCTGAGATCCGGCCACTGCACT
>NW_016803181.1:2276243-2308834 GCF_001698545.2 Rhinopithecus bieti
AGACTCCGTCTCAAAAAAAAAAAAAAAGAAAAAAAAAGAAAAAAATCATTCCTATTATCTACACACACTGATACTTTGAGGTTGTCTTTGACAGTGCTTTTTGTCAGCATTTAAAAAAAATTGGTTGTCATTATAGGGTCCACTTTTTTCACTTACTGGATCATAAGCAGTCTGTTGCTATGTGGTCGTATAATCATTTGAAATCAGGCCACTTTCATGCTACATTTTGTAAGTAAGGGAATCTTGAGGCATATATACCATCCTGAACAATGTTCCTGAAGAATTGAATTCCACTGTTGTCCATGAAGCACGAAGTCCAGGGGATTCCTATGACTCTAGGTGATGCTGTTAATCTGCAGCAGTTACTCCCTTTCTGTGGTCTTTCTACAAGTAAAGACTACCATACGGGTCAGGGTGCTTTTCTGGAGCAAAATTCACACAATTTTACTGAGTGATTCCAGTCTCCGGAGATAATTACATACACAGAGAGAGATTTTATGTACCAGAATATTTATTTTAGTGCTTCTTGTTATATGTATGATTTTTAAAAATTAGTAACAATCTACAATGCCCGACAATCGAGGAATGATCAGATAAGAATGGGATAGGCTAATCTGCGTCTGAACTTAAGCAGAAGTCAAAAAAGAAGCTGACCAGCATTTCTACACAGGTCAGTCAACGAGCAAAGTATGTGTCATATTAACTCCAGATGAGCTTTGAATTGCTCAGAAAACACCAAAACAAAGGCAAGTTCATTTGGGAAATATTGAGGAGAGGTTAAGAATCATTTCCATAAGACACAGCTGGGCAAATCCAATGTGGGAGAAAATGAAAATGTCAGTGATGTTTCCTGTCACTCCAGCATCTTTCCTACAGACTTTCTTAGTTCTGCGGTCAAAATTTGCTTTTGCTTTTATTTGCATATTTTCTGCTCCCTCCCACAATGATCTCCAAGTTGGGTATGCCAAAGGAGACCATTTTCCTTAAGAGTTTATTTTCATTTTTTCCTCTTCTGGAATGGTGGAGCTCATAAGAAGCAAGAGAACACCTTTGTAGCCCGGTGCAGCCAGAAGCTCTTGTTGAATCTTGTGATGACATGCATGACTCCTGAGATTACACAGCCTTCCACATTAGAGCTGCACTAAAGTCTCATGGACTAGCTATAAAATGGGAAGTTATAAAAAAGTACTGCTATTCGCTATCCATCGGAAGAAGAGCAGTGTTTATTGAGTGTGATGGTCATCACTAGGGCTGGTTACCATGCATTTTTAGTCCTCCTTGTCCCCCATTCTGGGCACAAGGCTGGAATTCATTTCCTGGACTTATATTGCAGTTGAGGTGGTATATTAGTTTTGGCTAATGAGTTATGGGGCAAAAGTGATGTGTGTCAATTATAGGCTGCACATTTTATTAGCAGTATAATTAACCACTGTCTTGTCCCCTCTGCCGTGACAACTAGCAAGGTTTGACACAGTTGTTTACAGAGCATTGTTTAAAAGATAAAATCACAAGACCGCTCAGAACAGGGAGTGACTATGAATTCAAACTCTTGCTTTCTCAAAGGAGAGTTTCAGTGTGAAATTAGTAAGTCCTCACATGGCCTTTTTTCTTTCTAAGTGGGGTAGGATGAGGCAGATTCTCCCTCCTGTAGCCTTCAGGCATGCCATTGTAGCCCCTCCCTTGCTGAAACACAAAAATCTATGTCTTGGCTGGAGCTTTCCTGGCTTCCAAGTCTAGACCTCTGTGCCCAGTGTGTCCCCCATGTATTTGTGCATCAAGATTCAGTGAAGCCTTATGTGAACGAGATCAAGACCAGGAGTCACATTGCTTGGCTTGGCCATTTAACATCTGTGTGACCTTGATAAAGTTAAAATTAACCCCTCTCAGCTTTGGTTTGTTTTCTGTAAAATGGGGTTAGTAACAGTATCTTCCTCATAGGCTATTGCGAGCATTCAATGAGGTAATGCATGTAAAGTGCTTAGTATGGTACTTGGTACATGACAAGCACTCCTCTCTCTCTATCTGTGTGTATACTGATTCATTTTGTACATTTAGAAATAACCCATGCAAAGTAATCCTATCTCCATTTTAAGATTGTGAAGGTTTTTTCCTGCAAGACGAAAGAAGTCTTGGAGTAGCAAGTAACCTGTTTTTATTTTGTTGTATTTTTTAGCCACACCAAGGATGCAATACAGTCGGCCCTCTGTATCCGTCAGTTCTGCATCCATGGACTCAACCAACCGCAGATAAAAAATATTCAGAAAATAAATTCCACAAAGTTCCAAAAAGCAGACCGTGAATTTGCCCCACACCAAGGACTACATTGAATCCAGGAGAATTGAGTGATGTGTAGGCATTGTTTAAGGCATTGTAAGTAATTTAGAGACGAAGTAAAGGATAAGGGTGGATGTGCATAGGTTATATGCAAATATGTTGCATTTTACGTAAGGGACTTCGGCACCCAAGGTTTGGGTTATGGGTGGGGGTGTGTCCTGGAACCAATCCCAACCGATACGGGGGAATGACCATACTTTGAAGAGAGAGAGTAGCAATGTTCAAAATGCAGGAAGTGAAAGAAACACAGAGAGCATTCTTTGGAAAGATACTTGAAGGTTTTTTTCTAATCCTCATTTCAAACCTGGGTTCCCACCCTTTTCCCACCAACTCAGAGACAACTTTTCTGACACAAAGGGAGAAAAGAAAACGTATTTTGAACAACACTTTTTTCTTGGAGGTTTTCTTTTGAAAACGATTTTTAAGTTTGTTTGAGGCAATTTTTACTGGGATGAACCAGCTTCTTTTGGAGGGTGGACAAGTCATTTCCCTTCTTAGATCTTATCTGCTTCTTATCTGTAAAATGAATGCATTAGGGTTGGTAAGTCTTCCTATATCTGGTGTTCTTTGATTCTGCCATTCCCTGTTTAAGCCAGAGCCTAGGAATGTAGATCTGGAGGCTGTTTCTGTTTTAGATTGTGGACTAGAAATTAAGCACACACTGCCTCAACTCCCCCAGCTGCCTGAGACTTAAGAAAAAGTGAGACTGTAGCCCTTCGATTTGGCGTTAGAGCTCTCCGTGGCATTAACCTGTTGTTGGTCTAACGTGTGGGGCCAGAGGAAACGTGCTTGAAATCTGTGAACATGGTTGCTGCTGAACAAACGCGTTTTGCTTTCTTTCTTTTCCTTTTTTTCTTTTTCCCAGGAGTGAGGAGGGGGAGGAAAAAACTGGTCTTTGTTGTGAAGCCACGGTCCCAAACTTGAACCTAGAGGAATGTTACAGTTCTGAAAAAAAGTTAGGGAGCAGCCTTGCAATTAAGCACTCAGTCACAACAAGAGGGTAAGAACGTTCAAGGCACTGGATTGAAGAGACACAAAAGTCAGGAAATGACCCTTTCGTCGGGATTTCAGAGGCCTCAGAGGAGAAACAAAGTCCTCTCACAACTTGGGAAACTTCGGACCGTACCATCCCGAGGGGCAGGGGTGGGGAGGCCGGGAGAGGGCAGTGGAAATTGACATCTTCGCTCCCAACGAGCCGTGAGTAAACTGAGGATTTCCCGGCTGAAAGGACTCAGTGTCTGCCTGTCCCCGGCCCAGAAATGAAAGCGAGTTTCAGCCGATCCTCATTGTGGAGCCTGCTGAAAAAGCAGCCCGGGTCGCCCCGGCCAGCCCCGGCGTCCTGAATCGGAGCCCTGTGCGCGCCAGGCCGGGCCGCGCGCCCGGGTTGCAGGATGGCGTGCCCAGGCCAGCCCATCTGCGGCCGCGGGCCGGCGGGGAGGAAGCGTCCCTGGGGATGAATGGGGCTTTGTTCGTAGGCAGCCGCGGCTACCCTCTGCAGGCCCGGCCCGCACAACAGAGGCTGTATGCGACAGGAATGGAAATGAGCCTCAGGCCCTGCCCAAGGAGCCCCATCCCCTTCCCCGCGCAGGGCTGAGGAATGCTGGCCAGCCGGAAAGGAACCCTCGCTGGGAACGCCGTTCTCGCGCCTCTGAAACCCCATTGAGAAGAACCCTTTGATGCAATTAAAGCGTATTTCATTGCAGGCCTGGGAGGAGGGAACGACCGGCAAGCTTTTTTCTGTCTCGGACGTGTGTGTGCACCTTTGTGGGCCGGGTTACTTAGAGACCAGGCAGGAACTTGAGCTCCCTCTCTCGCAGACGTTCTGTAACATCAGAAAAGCGTACCCATAAACAGATTGGTTTTCACCAGAGGTGGGACCCAATTTGGACACGATCCAGGCTGACCTGCAGGCCGGGGTTCCTACTTTGAAAGGCTCTTTGGTGCGCCTTACACCCACCTTCCCTGCTGTAAAGGTTTAGGCGGAAAAGAAATTGCGTTTGCAGGAGGAAGTTGTTTCTGAGGTTACCGCTCAGCATTTTCCATTTTCTCAGTGGTGGGGTGGGCTGTGTCGCATATCCAGAAGTGATGTCACAGCCAGACCTACAAAGTGTTGTAACCTGCAAGTGTTGAAGGACGACGAGGGGACAGCTATTTTGATACTCGTATTATTTTATAACATTTCCCTACTTTTTCCATTGAGACAACTGTGTGACCTCAGAAAATCCACATAGCCTCTCTGAGCTTAATATTTGTTGTATGTTAAAGTGAATATCACAAAGCCAGAGAACGAATGTCATGAAGTTCTGGGTGCTTGTGGAATTCTTTCGAAGTTGGAGGTGGACACTTTATATACCTGCACACGTGGAAGATATGTGGGACTGGAACTCCAGTAAACAAAAAATCCTATTGGGACCTCTGTTTGGTTCCCTTTGTGTCACTTTTTACTAGGGCTAATTGTCTAATGTGTCTTTCCACTAGTGTACGCCTCCTTGAGAACGTGAACCTTTAAACAACCACAGCAACAAAACAACAACAAACGAAGACAGAGTCCTGCACACTCTCCCAGGCTAGAGTGTAGTGTGCAATCGCAGCCTACAGTATCATGGCCTCGAGCTATCCTGCCGCCCCACCTTGGCCTCCTGACGGGCTCCAATTACAGGAGGGAGCCACTGCACCCAGCCAAACCTGTCTTTTTTTCTGTATCTCCTGTGCCCAGAGCAGTCCCTGGCCCTGATAAGGGTTCAACAAATACGTCGAATGAATGACCGAATACATTCAGGAGTGTAGGGATTGATACTCATTTGCTGGCTGTTTTCTGTTCCTTATAATTCTAAATAAGAAATAGGGAGAGCATGGTAGGTCTTTGGGGTCCTCGAGCGAGGCATAAGTTCAGGAGAAGTTTGAAGGAAAGGGTTGGAAAACATTTCTGAGAGCACAAACATGCTACAAGTGTTTCCTGAAATGACCCAAAGGAGAGCGCAGCACTCAGGTGGAGGAGTCATTTTTTCCAAGTGAGTGGATGGTTAATACTGGCAAACGTGAATCATGTTTTATATTCATAAGAAGTGTGCCTAGTCAATCACTGATTCTTTAAACACCCCAGGGAAGCAGGGAGGAAAGAGTAGTGGCCATGCATGATGGACATCATTGTTTCTTATACGTTGCTGTAATGTGTCTCCATGGTTCTTGTTATTTTGGGCCTGGTTTAGACTTCTATTTCATTGTTTTCCTCTGAGGTCTGGAATATATGAATATGTTTTCCACTGAGAAAATCCAATACACTTTTGCATCCCAATCAGGAAGTTGATAAACATGAGATAGTAGAGTACTTGCTACCTTAAATATACCTCCGCATGTCTGCAGGAAATACCACTCAAGTAATGCCTCGGTAAGCAAATGCATGCGCCTGTCTTCTCCCCTCACTCTTACATCACACACACACACACACACACACACACACACACAATCACACTGATCAGATGGTGAGTAATAGAAAGTCTGTTTAAAGATGGGACCCCCATGATTCCCTGTTTGTGTCAGGGGCGATACGCCAAACACACAGCTGACCACAACTTTATTTCTTGTCCTGTGGGTCAGTTTGGCTGTTATTCTAGTCATCATTTTGTCTTGATGTGGGCGTCATCCCTGAAAGTGGAGACTCTTTTTCAGACTGTCCCATGCTTGTCTATTTCACCAGGTGAATACAACCCACTTAAAAATCTCACATGGGAGGTGATTCCAGGGTAGAACAAAAGTTATACAGCAGTAACAGTTGTGGTTCCCTCCCTTTACAGAACTAGTGAGTTTTCAGCAAATCATTGGGTATTTCTGTTTCTTTCTGATTTACAATATGCTTTTGTAGAGCACCTTTAGCCTCATTTCAGATTGGTCATTACTAGGCAGTGACTTGAGTCGATCTACCTGATGCTAGCAAATAATCAACGATTCAGAAGGGATTAGTGAAAGCAAGGATCAAAGGTTCTTGTCTGATTACCTTCATAAAGTCAAAAATCTCAAGTGATCATGTTTTATAAATTTTGATTTACTTGTTTTTTTAAAAAAGACCATACCTATTTATCTGGAAATACTCACAATTAATTAGCACCTTTTATCTTAAGAACCTAGAACTCCACATGCTTGGGAATTGTGGATGAGGAGAAAGTTTGCAGAGACAGGTCCCAGAAGAGAAAAAAACAAGGATTGTCATTCCATACTGCCAATTAAGAAATTACCTCAGCGAGGTAAAGCGGCTTGTCTGTTGTCACAAACGGTGGAATTAGAGTTGGATCTCTATTCTCCTGATTTCCAAGACTGTCCTCAAGGCCTCTAGTGCTTTAATGCCAGGGAACCCTGCTATTCAGATAGAAACCAGACTGTGGATCCCAAGGGACATAGGAAAGCTGCCTTGTCAGATTTGATAAGATTGAGATAGCTATATTGCATACTGCTTTTCCATTTTTAGAAGGTATACATTATTAGCTCAACTTCCCTTTTCTTCTGCCTTATTTGTCCAGAAGCCAGAAACGTGAAGAGAAGACCTCCCTTGATTTGCCAGATGACCCATGGCCTTTTTAGTCAAGTTCCTGGAGAAGTTAGGGTGGAGACTTATTTATCCTGTGTTTGGGGCAATAAAAGGGGAGGGGCCGCCTCCTCCCGCCTGTCCTAAAAAACCAAAAAGCTAGGCTATTTACTCAGCCCTAGGCTACTAAGTGCTGGGGTGGCCCATGTTGACTTAAATGAGCCCTTGCAGTTAGGTGGGGCTCTCTGGAGCTGTTAGTCATGTGAGGTTGCCAGGGCAACTTAATGTCTTATGAGCTGGAATGCTTCAAGAAGTACAAAGAGGAGACACAAGAGTGCATTGCAACTTACAGTCATATGTTCAATAACATGTCATCTTTCCTAATGGGGCTTTTATTTTTATTTTATTTTGTGGGATTGAAAGATCAGGAGCCGGAAATTATCTGGAGAGGATAAAGAAAAGGAAAAATTAAAGGAGGGGGCTATTTCTGTTCCTTATGTGGGCAATGATTAAACAAGGAGAACATCTGGTCCTGGAGCGGGTCTCTGCGGTGCTGCTTTTAATTACCCCGTCATTTGGTCTCATGCTAAATTAGTGACTGTGGGAGCAGCTCAGATCTCCAAACTGACAGCCCCGAAGAGCTCAACTTAGCCTGCCACATAGTCAGAGGGGAAACACGGAGCTTCCGGTTTCATATTTAAACCAGGGATTGACTCATAATTGTAGCTGTCAGGAGGGTGATGGAGACATTATGTAATCTGGTTCTTATGGCGATGTGTGTTTAAGGTTTCTGCTCTGTAAATTCCAGAGGAAATTTTGTGTCCATTGAGGGAGAGCTTGCTGGCTGCTCTGTGGTGTGCCCTGCAGGGTAATTACAGTGCTATTAAAGGTTCCTAAATCTGCCTGAATCCAAACATGAATGAATTTCCCCCTGAAAGGCCCTCCTGTTTTTCCATAGACTTTTAAATGTGGATGAGGTTAGGCGAAATCTGGCAAACTGCAAAGAGGCAGTATGCTGGCCCAATAGGGAAATGTAATAATGGCAAGCCATTCAGGTCCACAACTATTTTTTTTCTGGACCACATAGCTTCCCTTACTATTTCCCATCATTTCCAGTCTCAGAGATTCTGAAAGCGAACACCAGTTGCTTCTGGAAACAAAGCACTGGGGCTGTGGATCATTAGTTCCATTTTCATGCTGCTTATTACTTGCCTCTCAGAGGTTTCAGGGCCTCTGTGGACTGGTGTAAGTTTGCTGGACAGCCAAGGAATCTGCTTGAGGCAGATCCAGTGTTTGCTGCCATCAAAAAAAAAAAAAGAAAAGAAAAGAAAAAAAAAAAGTCAGATGAGGCTGTTTAATTTTAAACTAAAAAGAATGTACTTTTAACTATTTTGCTGGAAGGAGACTTGTGGTATTATGTGATTGTTCTCTGTACCCAAGTAATATAAGTTTTGGCTGCACGATAAGAAGGATTCATTTATAGAGAATAGTGCCGATATTAGAAGAATAACAGTAAAGACAAACTAGAACTTCAAAGGGTGAATGGGAGTTGTGGTAGTGGGAGTGATGAGTACTGAAACCCTCAGACACCCCCTGACTGCTGGTCTGGTTGACCCAGAGTTCCTGCATCTGTTTCTGTACCTTTCCTCCATTTCTTAAAAAATCCCCAGTCCACCAGTACTTGGAGTGCTGTACTTGGCCTTTTCATGACGTCACAGAAGACAACGGTGTATAAAAAGTAGTTTTAGTCAAAATTAATAGCTACATGTGTAAAAATGCATCATCAAAATGCTGGATATCATGGTCATCAATCAATCATCATCATCATCATCTATATTGTAATTGATTGCAGTTGGGTGGTCTCTGTTGTAATCTCTATTTTCTAGAAAATGAACAATTGGGAGAATTGGATATTTGCCCGTTGGTCTTTGAAACATGGTACTGGGAGTGAGCAATGTTCACTTAGCAAGAAGATGGAAAGATCAGCACTTGCTTTCCTACCACGCCTTGGAAATTTTTATTTAAGGTCACCCCATAAGTAGAATGGCTTGTCTTACTATGGTGGACCACATTTGCATTTTAGCTTTGCTTACCCGGCTCCAAATATTCAACTGATATGAGAAAGTTATTTTAATGAAAATAATATATTTAATATGCTTGTGTATTTGTATACATAGAAATGTATATTTAAAGGAATGATGAAAAATTACCCCTATTCTTTCACAGTCTCAGGGTGTATAACCTTTATTAGGAAATAGTGACGGTATAACAACTTGATTTATTTTCTCCCACGAGGCTGAAGTTTTATATGAATATTATGCAGTCACTATAGCTTGGGACAGTATCATCTGACTGGTGGATGATGCAGGGATGGATAATTTCATGAGTTGCCTAGCCAGAGTTTATTCATTTTTCTAGCCATTGAAATGAGAAGACTTGATATGACTCCTATTGAGATACTTTCAAAGGCAACCATCCTTGTAATGGATTTTCTGTGTCAGAAAATTAGGTACTGATTTGCCTATTATTTTTCCCTGTACCAGAACGTATAGATGGACTGGGGATTCCTCTTCCAATTAGCCCATTTATGCCTGAGGTTGCAATTTTTGGAATTTTTGGAATCAGACCTTGGTGATGACCTTGAGCAGTAGGATATAAACAATTCTCACGTGCTTAGCATTCCAATAATGGAACACTAGGCATAAATAGGTGAAGGGCCATTAGCTTATAGAAAACGATAATCGAAGACAACAAAACAGTATTATCCTGGGGGCTTAAAGAAATTAAAGTGAGCATTGGATGTGGTCATCAATAGGACATTTCCCTTTCTTGTCTTTTCTGATATCTCTATCCAACCCCAGGCTATCATCATTGAGAGTGAAGTAGCCAGAAGGGACAATTGCCAGAGATAATAACTTATCTTTGATTTTAAAACATTAGGGAATTTTAATTAAGATTTATTAATAAATACATTGAATTTAGTTTGATTAGAATTACAGCTTTAGCTTGGCCTAAAAATGCTCCACCCTTCTGGGATCCTCCCTTCAGTTTTCTGACTCTTGGGCCACATGTGTATTTAGTTCCGTGACAAAGAGCCCTGGCTCCTTCAGGCATGATGCCCACATCATCAAGGTTAGAGGTGATTATAACTGATATGGGTTGCAGTCTGTCTCTGTCCTTGTAAATTCCAGATTGTACTTGCTCACTCCTACTTTATATCTTATCTTCTCTTCCTGAAGACCCATGCTGTGGACTTCAAGCTCCAGCATCATGCACAAAGACAACAGCCTTACAAGGACTGCTTAACCAGCCCCCATTGTGTTAGGTCAAATCTCCATAAGAAACCCACCCTCCCGATCAAAATACACACACACACACACACACACACACACACACACACACACACACACACACTTCCTAATGGTTTTGCTTCTCTGATTGAATGAATATTACTAACATTAATCTTGTTATGCAGGTATCAAAGAACTAGGTAGGATGGTCTCAAACTCTATTCATTCCCTGTAGAAGTTCAAAGTCCTCCCTAAGTTTTCTCCAAATCCTGTGAAGTCCACATTTTCATGGCCACTTTTGGCACATCTAATTTGCACAAAAGACCCTACAAAGCACTTTTGAGTATAATGTATTTATTAAAAATGTTGATGGCATGGGCAGACAGAAGTGCAGTTCATGTTGAAACAAAAATAATTTCAAATTTAACTTCACTCATCTTTATTTGTAAAATGTTTCTCCACTATCCCATCCTTAGAGAATAGAGACCCTTCCCTCATCCTATAAAATCCCCAGCTTCTTGGTGCCTCTCTCCTTCCGCTTTTTCCCTTCTGCTTTCTTTTTCTTCTAATACCCCATCCTCTTGTTTTCAAGTGCAGAGAAGCTTAACTATCTCTCTTTTCTTTTATGCTAAGAGTATTGTGGACATATGTCCATGTCCTCAGGATCGAACCTTCTATTCCCGATGGCTATTTTTCCAAGCCAAATACTGTTGCAATTGTTAAGAAAACAAAAATGTTACCTGGTTACAACGATAACAGGAGCAGGAAGCATACATTTAGTGCTTACTATGATCCAGACTCCAAGGGCTCTTTGCCTTGTCTCATGAGATTCCCGCAAAAATTCAGTGAAGCCTGGCCATATGAGTCCCATTTTAACAATCTTGAGATCGGATCATAGAAAGTAAAAAATAAAATAATAAAAAAGCAATTACAAAACCTAATATTTATTGAGTTCTTATACATCAGGCACTGTTTTAAACCCTTAATGTGTTTTGTTTTGTTTTTACATTGACTCTTCACAACTCTACTAGTTAAAAAAATTATCCTCATTTTACAGATAAAGACATTGAGACAGAAAATTAAGCAATTTTCTCACAATACATAAGAAGTGGTGCTGTGAATGGAAACCAGGCTGCTTGAATCTGGAACTCAGAATACTGTTTGAGAAGATAAGAAGGTGTTTAAATGTTTCACATGTAGTCAGTTTCCTAACTCAACTTCATGACACCTTTCCTGGCTGACCGAATATTTCAGCCATCCTTACATTTTATATTTTTCATCCCTGTTTAATTTTTTCTCATGGTACTTAATACTGACACATATTTTACTTATTTATTTTTTTAATTTTCTGTCCCCACTACTAAGATGTAAACTCCATGAGGGGAGGGACATTGCTGTCTGTTTTACTCATGATCTCACCTCCAGGAGATGATAGGAATGCCTTGCATGTAGTAGATGCTCAGTAAGTAGTTACAGAATGAATGAATAAATGAATATATGCATGTATGAAGACCTGCTTACATAGGGGACAGGGTCTTCTTATTAGGTTTTGCAGATAGGTCAGGAAAACCCCTTTTGAATGGAATTTGAAAAGACTCTACGTTGGTGGGCTGTAAATGTGATCAGACTCATGTTGGGAGATCTTCAAATACTGTGCTCATTTTCAGTTCACCTCATGTTCCCTTCTCTTCTCTGCCTCCCCTAGGTGTATATGTTTAACTCTCTCCATCCTGGTTTAACTGCCTTCTCTGTGGGCCTATTCTCTAGGAAATTCTTTGGCCAGTTTACTTTTCCCGTTTATAAGATGGAGATAATTTTACTTCTAACAACTTCAGCAGAATTTGGAAGAGATCATCGAGATGATAGGAAACAAAACAAAGTATTGAATCTTAGGAAGACTCTGGCTATGGAAACGTAAATGAAAATTAAGATAAAATCCTTTTATCAGTCATCTACCTCTCCATAATTTGAAACTTTCATCTCAACGAAGTAACAGATAAGCCTTTGTAGAAATGATGACTTTCGTGACTTGTTGCTATTTTGACCTTTAAATAATTTTTAAAAATTATTGTTAGAAATTACCTAGCATGTATATTTAGAATTCTTTTGTTTAATGAGGAAGTTACTTTTCAGTTTGATTTTCTATTTAGGCTGGTAAAATGTATTATAATTGTATCGTGAATTAAGTACAAAGATAGTATCCACTTATTAGGTCAAGAAACATTCTCAAACATTTTTTTATGCCAGACATCATTTTAGTAATTAAAACAGCAAAATGTCAGTGAGAAAACAGAACCCTGGGTTCTTGTATCATTCACAGAGAGATGTTTTTTAGAGATTGGTTATTGTATTAGCTTGTTAGGGTTGTCACAACAAAGTACCACAGACTGGGTGGCTTAAACAACAAACAGTTAATTTCTCACAATTTTAAAAGCCAGCCATCTCAGAGCAAGGTGTCTTCAGGATTGGTTTCTCCCGAGGCTTCTCTCTTAGGCTCGTAGGCGGCCATCTTCTTTTTCTGTCTTAATGTGATCTTTCCTCCGTGCCCATCTGTGTCCGGATTTCCTCTTCTTATAAGGATATCAGTCATTGAATTAGAGCCTCACCTCAATGACTTTGTTTTAACTTCATTGCCTCTTTAAAGCCCTATCTCTGAATACTGTCACATTCTGAGGTCCTGGTACTGGACATTAGGGCTTCAATATATGAATTTTTGTGAGGACACAGTTTAGCCCATAGCACCTTCTTGTATTGCCAATCTCTTTGGGTTTCCTTTTACTTGTTTAAAATAACAGTGGTGCTTGCTATACATACCTGTTATTAACACATCACTTAGTGGTTTTCTTTCTTTATGAGTATTGCAACTAGGTGGAAATAAACCTCGCTTTGGGAGTGACAGTAATATCAGAGGTCATAGATGGACCAAAGTTTGATCAGCATTGCACAAACCCACCTAAATGGACAAGGGAAATGTTTTCTAAGATTTAAGCTTTTTGGAAGGTGAGTATCACACAGCTGAGCATTTCTTAAAGGGACTACTAAAATTATTGAACCAGACTAGACTTTTGACTAGATGGAATTCAAAGTTAATTTTCCTCTGGCCAACCAATGTGTAGAAACTTGGGAGACAAGTTACAGGTAAAATAGAGGAGTTAGATCCCATCACCATCATTATTATTGTCAGCATCATTTTTACCATGTCACAGTGGATGCTTTTACACTCTCTTCTTCCCCTTGTTCTATTTTCTTCCCAACAAGTTTGTGAGCTGCTTGTGGGTAGGAAGTAGTTTAAGACTGTTGTCCATGTCCATTTAGGCTTTGCATGATGCTGGGCACAGAGCCGGGGCTTAGAAAGCACTCATTGACCAACTGCAAACTGGTTGCTGAACATGACAGGCAGAGGGGAATGGTGGTGGAAGAAGGATAGTAGGGAAGGGAATAGTTGACTGGCATGGCACAGCGAAGAGTGAGTCCCCAGGTGATGATGGCACTCTTGCCCTTGATCCAGCTATTGATGGAAGTCACTATGGAGTTCTGATGAGAAGAAAGAGATGACTTTGTGGCTGCATGAGAAATGGGCTTCAGAGCAGGATTTCTCCAGTTTTATGAAATATAGACTTGTCATGATCTGCAAAGGAGGTGAATTATTAGTTTCTCCTCAGCTTTAATCTGTACTTCACCATAGAAAATGCAAATGGTGGCAAGTGGGTAGGGAGAGAAGTGGGATCAAAACCGAGTTTCCACTAACTTCCTCTGACAATGGTTATAGTACAACATTCTGACTAGGAAAAGATTAATCTCTGTTTGCAAAATTAAAAAGAAAACAAAAAACATGTGGAAAATATTATGTTGATGCATGTTTTGCTGAACAGATGGTGATGGCCCACAAACTTCTCAAGGATTTCCCTTCGAGGATGAAAGGAGAACATTTTAATTTGGCTGAGTAACCTAGAGTCACTGAATCCGTTATGATCTTGTCTGTCTCTTCTTACAGAAATCCTTTTTATTGCCAAATTGTGGATTTTCTTCCAATAATTTTTAACAAATTACTTTAATCTGGAATACCCAATTAGCACACAAATGTGATGTTTCTTTTTCTGCTAGTTTAGTGTTTCTCCACAGGGAACACCTCATCTTTGTATTTTACATATTTATGATTCTTGTTTTGAGTCCCTGAAAGCACGTCAGATATAATGTGGACTGGCCACTTATTCAGATCTATGTTTTACAACTGGGCAAACCAAGGGCTGGAGGTTTCTGTGACCCTCCTCAACATTTCACAATGAGTCACAGCTAAAGAAACATTAGAAATGGATTTCTTGAGTCTGAAGTCATTGACCTTTCACTAGCCTTTTTAGAAACTGTGATTCTTGATGTACTTGAAACCTATTTACTTCTGTATTTTCTTTTTTTGTGCTCTCTCTCCTTTTTGAAGAGTCTAAAGAAGACATAGGGAAGAGATTTTCCCATAGAGATCCCCCGATTGTTGGTTTCCTTTGAAATGAAACCACAGCTTTTCAAGTAGAACTTCGCAGAGGTTTATAAGAGGAGTCTGCTACACAGCTGAAGGAGGAAGAGGAATGATTGGTTATTAATTTAGCACTTTCCTTATGTCACCAGTCATTTCATCTATCAGGGGACATTTTCTTCACTAGAAAAGAAAAAAAAGTTAAAATTAAGGACAGCAAGCAGTGGCCAACTGTTTACCATTGATTGAGGTCTGGGGACAGGTGTTTAGGATTTTATTTACTCCGCTGCTCCCTAATGACTGCCCTTGTTTTTCTTCTTTAACAGAAAAAACTTTTTTTCTTTTTCTTTTTTTTTTTCTGAGACTGGATCTCGTTCTGTCACCCAGTGCTGGAGTGCAGTGGTGTGATCACTGCTCATTACAGCCTTGACCTCCTGGGCTCAAGCGATCTTCCCACCTTAGCCTCCTGAGTAGCTGGGATGAGAGGCACACACCACCACACCCATCTAATTATTTTTATTTTAATTTTTTTGTAGAGATGGAGGTCGCACTGTGTTGCTCAGGCTGGTCTCAAACTCTTGGGCTCAAGCTATCCTCCTGCCTCGGCCTCCCAAAGTGCTGGGATTACAGGCATGAGCTACCGCACTGGGTCTAAAAAACACAAACAAAAAACAAAAACAAAAACAAAATCTTAACATATCTGTCCTCTATCTAGACTCATCTAGAGTGCCTCCATGAGATAGGCGGCCTTACAGAGATCCAAGTGAATCTGGGCCCATCTTGTTGATGCTGAGGTTTAGTACCTGGTGCTGATCAGGGAGGGATGACTTTAATCTGCATTGATTTGTAATTCCAATGTACTCCAAACTTCTGAATAGGCCTGGAGACTATGACCTGGAGCTGCACTAGCTGGCTGATTCTTCTTTCCCTTATTTAATGATCCTTATGGATAATTGGAAGGTTGTCCTGATACAATGGCCACTCTTCAATTATTGTACACATCCCTTTGGTCTTTATTTTCCATTTTTATTCCTTCTCTCAAATATTCTTGCATACATTCACACTTTACTCCTATAGTCTCTACTGCAATTCATTGCTTAAAGATTTCTAACACCAGGAGTAAAAGAAGAAAGAGATGTTCTGCTGCTATTAACATGAGTAGCTCAAAATAAATTTGGAGTGTGAGTGTATTAAAATCCAAACATTCTTATGAATCTCTGTTTCCATCTCCAATTTAGAGTGAAATATCAGGAAGAAACAAGGAGAAAAGTAGTTGATTCATTATGTAAAGAAATGCTAGGTGGTTTGCACAGATCATCTCATTTAATCCTCACGACAACCCTGTGAAGTGATTACTATGATTAGCCTCATTTTGTAGACGGAGGGACTATCAGCTTGGCAGCTCCACTGAGTCAGTACTCTCATCTTCGTATCCCCAGGGCCTGGCATGTGATCCTTAGCCCAGCGTTTAATAAGTAATTAATGAATGTGAGTGGCTGAATTCTCCCCAAATTTATCCATTTTGCCCCCTGGATCTTTATCACACCTAGCTTTTCCTTTCCATCTTGCCTTTGAAGTCTTTCCTTCCTCCTTGACTATTTTCCGTTTCTCACCACTTTCCAAAAAGAGCTTGAGGTGGTTCACAAATATATACATATGTATAAATACACATGTATTATTCAACACTATAAAAAATAAATGAGGCAATCAGGGAGAGTTTGTACATTTTATTTTTTCTTCTCAGATTTATCTTCACTTGCCTTGACAAAGAAATACCACTCAAGGTTTTTACTGCGGATTTTCTTACATTTAAACTAAATATATAAGTTGGTTTTCAAAGGTGCTGGCCACATATACCGTTCCCTTGTGTTGACATTCCAATGTCTATGTCACCTGAGATGGCCTTGGTGAAACATTTCTCGCTGTCCTTCATACTACCCAGTTGCCAGTCAAAAATTAAGCAATTTATATGGGGTCAAAGTTTCAGGTAATTTACCCATCAGATAGTGGTGTATTTTCAAACTATGCTCCAAAGATCTCTGAAAGTTCCATAGAGTTAAGTCGGGACAAACTTGGAGGATAAATGAAGCTCAGACAATGAATAGGGCTCTGGGTTCTATGTCTTTGTTTCAACCAGAAAATCTTTACTTTTATACTTTTGTATTTGGGTTCTCTTTTGAAAATTTATTTTCAAAATAAGGATAAAAGCCACAACTCTACCACTTTATTCCATTTTATTCATGTCTGTTTCTCATTAAATGTCCAAATCATTAGATTAAGTCCAACATCATGTATTACCTAGTTCTGTTTTCTTTAGAAGCTTTGAAAAATCCTTTTCATCCTCTTCCCTTTTTTCCAGTATTCAAATATATACTGACTCTGTAATTTTTCTATGTCATCTTTTTAATGCCTGGCTTAAAAAAAGAAGATATGCAAGTGAAATCAAGAAATGGCTCAGAGGCCAACATTTATTTAAGGAATTCCTGAGAATGAACTATGTGGTCTGCAGAGGCACGTGCACATTATACATAATGCACTTGGGCTCTCTAAGGTAACTGGAGGTCTTAAAGGTGTAAAATCTAAATATCTTGAAATTAAAGCAAAACTCCAGGGCTGCTCTACTTTTGGGTATCAATGGCTCCTGTATGAAAGGAATTGAATTTGAGTGTTTTTGTGTTGGTCCTGAGGACGACGGTATTGGTTTCTTAGAAAGTCCATCTATGGTAAAGTATCACTTCTCTCCCACAGGTGGACAGTCTTGTGTCTCAGTCCTCTTTGTCTCAGGTAGTGGATTAGGTTGTCAGTACTTTGCAAATATCTGGCTTAGCCCCAGACACCAATTGCTCTCCACTTGTTTCCTTCCATTTAATTCTCCTGTCTTACAACCAACATAGTTTAATTAACCTCATCTTGACTTGCGACGAACTATAAATAAGCTATATTTTCCATGGGATCCTAGAAGGTCCAGGGCAATAGACTTAGGGACACCCCTGGGAATTTTATAGCAAGATAACATGGAACCTCTGAGGAGAAACATAAAACAAAAACCAAACTCCGCAGTGAAAATAACTAGATTCGGGGAAAACAAAAACAACAAAACAAAACTCCAGAGGGATATGAATTTGCAGCCTGTTTGGGCAACAGATTCCTAGTTATACATTTTTCAAAACTGTAAAAAGGAAGCAAGAAACTCCTTCCACATTGTGGAATATACATACTAGCAAAACCAGCTGTAAAAGCATTCTGAAACTTAGTCTTGGGGTGGAGAGACAGAAGTGTGTGTGTGTATACGCGAGCGTGTGTGCGGGTGTGCGTGTGAGCATGTGTGAGGCGGATTACAAGAGAAGTGAGAGAGAAGATGGTGATAACTTTTAAGAGGATGATTTGCAAAGTGGCCTGCATGTTGATTAATCTTTAGAAAAGTGCTGAGCCCTGGAAAGTCCCAGACAGTGGAATCTAGCTAAGTTTAGCAATTCAAAGGGCAGCCGTGAAAGGGAAAGGGGGTTCCCAAAGGTCAAAATGCAAACTGAGGAATGTGGAGAAAAAGAACCCTCTCCGTTTGTTTTAGGGCTTGGGGAAGGATGGAATATTAAGATCTATTTAAAATGTACAGATAGCGGCAGGACGTGTTGAGTCACACCTGTAATCCCAGCACTTTGGGAGGCTGATGCAGATGGATCACTTGAGGCCAGGAGCTCGAGACCAGCCTGGCCAACATGGTGAAACCCTGTCTGTACTAAAAATCCAAAAATTAGCTTGGCGTGGTGGCGCATGCCTGTAATCCCAGCTACTTGGGAGGCTGAGACACAAGAATTGCTTAAACTTGGGAAATCGAGGCTGCAGTGAGCCAAGATCATGCCACTGCACTCCAGCCTGGGCAGCAGAGCAAGACTCTGTCTAAAAAGAAAAAAAAAAAAAGTACAGATACCTGGGTTGTGTTTAGCTCCTCTTGACTCTCTGGCCCTTTTGGTGACATTCCTGTCCACTAGTATCTGCCTGTCTCTCCACCCCTCATCCCTGTGGTACTGGCTTCATAAAACATAAGGGGCATGGTCACCTCTCAATTCTTGTCTTAGGATGGGCAGCTTAGCCTATATGCCAGGCTTACTTGATCAGTAAGCCACAAATATTTGTTTAGCATATGTATTCATATGCCAGGCCCAGTACATGAACTATGAAATGCAGCCAGCCTCTGCTGGTGACTTTGGACTGATACTTTTAAAATATCTGTTTTAACTATTATTTAACTGGGGCCACTTCTTTAATTGCTTGTGTGATGGGCAGAATTCCAAGGTGGCTCCAAGACGCTTGCCCCCAGTATCACTGTGCTGGTTATATTAGTTTATGTGGCAAAAGAGATTTTGCAGGTATAATTACAGTTATTAATCAGTGGACCATAGAAGAGATGATCGGGGTGGGTCTAATCTAACCATATTACCACTTAGAGTGTTCTCCAGCTGGTCGTGGGAACAAAGTCAGAAATTTGAAGCAAAGGAGGGATGCGAATGCCACTGCTGGCTTTGAAGATGAGAGAGACCCATGCAAGGAGCAGAGATCAGCCTTCAGGAGCTGTGAACAACTCCCCACTGAGAGCAAGGAAAGCAGGGACCTCAGTCCTACCAATCATAAGGAACTAAACTCTGCCAACAACTTGAATGAGCTTGTAAGTGGATTCTTCCCCAGAGCCCAGCTTTGATTTTAACTTCCTGAGACCCTATCTACAGAAACCAGTAGAGGCCCTCTGGACTTTTGACTTACAGACTGTGAGATAGGAAATGAGTATTGTTTTAAGATGCTAACTCTGTGGTAGTTTGTTATGCAGCAATAGAAAATGAATGTAAGGTCGGATGTGGTGGCTCATACTTGCAATCCCAGAACTTTGGGAGGCCAAGGTGGGCGGATCACCTGGGGCCAGATGTTGAAGACCAGCTTGGGCAACATGGCAAAACCTTGTCTCCAAAAAAAAAAAAAAAAAAAAAAGATACTAGCCAAGCATGGTGGTACATGCCTGTAGTCTCAGTCTCAGCTACTGGGGAGGCTGAGGTGGGAGGATCACTTGAGCCCAAGAGGTCAAGGCTGCAGTGAGCCAAGATTGTGCCACTGCACTCTATCTAGCCTGGGCAACAGAGTGAGACCCTGTGTCAAAAAAAGACAGACAGAAAGAAAGAAAGAGAGAAAGAGAGAGGGACAGAGGGAGAGAAGGAGAGAGAGAGAAGGAGAGGAAGGCAGGAAGGCAGGAAGGCAGGAAGGCAGGAAGGCAGGAAGGAAGGAAGGAAGGAAGGAAGGAAGGAAGGAAGGAAGGGGAGTATAGCTCATTTCCAGAGTTTCAGTGCAGCCCGTAGTTGTACTGTGCAATTTGCAGTGTCATAAGAAAAGGTTTATGAGGAGGCTTTATTTATTTTTAGTTTAATTATTATTATTATTATTATTATTTTGGAGGCAAGATCTTGCTCTGTGACCCAGGCTGGAGTGCAGTGATGTGATCACAGCTCACTGCAGCCTCAATTTCCTGGGTTCAAGTGATCATCCCACCTCTCAGCCTCTCGAGTAGCTGGGATAACAGGTGTGAGCCACCATGCCTGGCTAAGTTTTTGGTGTGTGTGTGTGTGTGTGTGAGAGAGAGAGAGAGAGAGAGAGAGAGAGGACAGTGTTTTGTCATGTTGCCCAGGCTGGTCTTGAACTCCTGGGATCAAGTGATCCTCCCGCTTCGGCCTCCCAAAGTGCTGGGATGAGAGGAGTGAGCCACAATGCCCAGCCTTAGCTTAAGTTTTAAAAATTCCATTTGGGCTCCTGTCAGTTTTGTTGGGGACAGTCTGTGGCAGATACTGTTGACTGACTAATTATTCCTTGCTAAAGGGACCCTAATTTTTTTCCCCCAGTGCAGATCCTTTGATTCCATGGAAGGCATGCCCAAGTCTAAGGTGAGCAGGCTTATGATCCAATTCTGGCCAAAGAGATTTAAGTAAAAGACTGTTGAGGGGCTTTGGGAAAAATTTTATTTCTTGATATAAGACACAGAAGCTGAGAAGAAAAGCTCTGCATCGCACTATCACCTGCTTCCTGCCTTCCAAGGTGATGTGATGATGTGCTGCAACCATCTTGTGACTATGAGCAGGAGGCCCTGAGAATCACAGAAATGCTGACTAAGGGCCTTGATGCCTTGGAACCAATGCTACTACTCACACCTAGATTAGAGAATTATATTTATTTGTTTATAATCTATATAATTAAAACTGGATAAAACTGGATATTTTTTAGCACAAAAACCTGATTGTGTGAGTTAAACACCAGAGGATTTAGAAGAGCACAGGATCTAGCTGCAGAGAGACAAGGATTCTTAGCCTCAAAGACTGTCTAGACGAGATCTTTAGCTGTGGTTACTAATGCAAGGAATTGACCAGACACACATAGACAGAATCTACTAAGTTTTTGAGAGGACCTTTATTGCTAAAGATACTCCAAGCCTCACCAACAACTGCATGTAATTATTGAACCCCAAAGGCAATCTTTAGCTATCTGAATTTGTACGAACATGCAGGGGTTGCTAACATTCGAGAACTTTCTCTTGAATGCTCATTTCAGAAACAGGCATTAAAAATAGTGATTAAGGAATATCTTTCTAGAGGGAAGAACCAGAGGCTATGGAAGAAAAATCTGGAGATTTTCATCAAGAAAAGAACCAGGAATTGTCAGATTGACTAATAAAAGACTGTCTTCATTGAGAGGGCAGGCATTTCTCACTATGCCTTCCTAACAGGATGAAGTATATGCTAGCAAATATTAAAAATTTAGTCTTTTCCAACAATTGTATATTAGATGTGTTGGAAGCAGGAAACCTGATTTTTGGAGAAAATTTCCAGACCTAAAAGAACTTATCTCTGGACCAAATGAAGATTGAACATTGCCTAGAGATACTACATTTGGAAGTGAATGTAGTAGTTAGAGGAATGTCGTAGTTTTCCTCCCTTGGGGAGAAGGGTAAGTACACCTAAAAACAGCATATGTAGGAAGAAGGATGTGTGTGGATGTCAGATTGCTAAAGGGCTGGACTGTGGCAGGCACTGTGAGCTGGCTACCTAAAAGCACTACTTACCCAGCTTTCTTCCATATTAATGATCTTAGTCATCCACCTCCACACTCCCTGCTCACCATCCCAGCACTTTTTGGACAGAATTCCCTTGATTTCAGGAGCAGTGAACTTAGTCATAAAGCCTGGTGTGAGCATGTGATCCAAATCTAACCAATAATACAAAAGAAGATGCCTTCTAGAAGTTTCTGCAGGTAAATGGTCCCACTTTTGACATGTTATTAAATTGCTAAACTTACAACAGCAATCACCTAAGTCTAAATTTGTTATGTGAGATGAAAGAAATCCTTATTTAAGTCACTATTTTTGTTTATTTTTATTTCTTATAGGCAAATATTTCTGTTACAATTAAAATTTATATTTTGTCATTATGTAAATCAGGGAGTTGCCAAATTATAGTGTGTGCATCCAATCCAGTCCACTACCTGTTTTTGTAAATGGTTTTAGTAGAATATAGCCACTCCCATTCATCTATATAGTTGATGGCTGCTTTCACACTACCACAACAAGTTGAGTAGTTGCAACAGAAACCACACGGCCTGCAGAACCTAAACAAATTCCATCTGACCCATTATAGAAAAATTTGCCAACTCCTGCTCTAAAGAGTCATACGTAGAAGTCAGTTTAAGTGGAATAAAATATCACTTGTTTTAATAATATTTTAGTATAGTCTTTCCCAAACTTGCCAAGCATGTGAATCATCTGTAGCCTTGGTCATACTTACGTGTTTCAAGATCCTGACCTAAGTCTACTGAATCAAAATATTCAGTGGAGAAATCTGGGAATCTGTATTATTAACAATTTCCCCACAAGAATCTTTTGACCAGGCAAGTTTGGAAAATGCTGTTGTAGATTAGTGTCATGGGCAGCTGCTTATTTGGCCCACCATTGAATTTATAACTAGCTCCTGCCTGTAATTCACTGCAAGACTCCCAGTATGACCAGGGGACTGAATAAGATTCTCTGAGATCACAGAGACTTGCTTATGAAATGAAATACAGTGAATAGGAAGATTTTGATGTAGTAAAAGTTGCATCAGCTCTGGAAATGAGAAACCTGGGTTCAGGTTCTAAATCAGCCTCTAATTAATTATTTGATCTAGGGCAAGTTTCTCTCTAGAACCTAAGATTCTCAACTGTAAAAACCTCAGTAGGAGGGGATGTCTCCAGGTTGCCTTTTTGGAAATATGAATGTCAGACTCAGAAAGTAGGAAGTGCCTAAGGAAGAAAGACAAATATAGTTTCTCTGTTTCTTGAAATTCTTGTCTTCTTGATCAGGGTTCCTCAATCCTGGCTGAACATTAGAATCACCATAGAGCTTTAAAAACACCAGTGCTGTAGGTCTCACCCAGAGAGTCTAATTTCATCAGGCGGCAGGAGAGCCTAGCCATTAAAATATAAGCTTTCTAGGTGATTCCGTGTGTTCAGTCAGATGGAGAACCACCATCTAGATGGTAATAGATTCCTTTTTTCTATTTCCTAGTCAAGGGTTATATATACATACTAGTTTCACCATTTGTGAAACACAATAAATAAGAAGAGAAAACAAGATCAGTAGTTCTCAAATACTGGTGAGTCAGGAAGGCTGCAAAAAATTATGAGGAGAGCCTGTTAAAAAATATAGCTCTGTAGGCTCCACCATCAGATTCTGCTATAGCAGCTCCAGGGCAGGAAATCTATATATTTTTTATTTCCTCAGGTCCTCCTAATACTCAACTGGTTTGGGAACCATTGGGCACAGTGATCTCTGATGCTCCTTCCAACTTGTAGGATGTGAATTCCTGTGTTTAGTTATATAAGAGGTAAGTCACAATTTTAAGAATATTTTAAAAAGGCAATTGGTACTTCAAGATTAAGATATTATAAAAGGGATGTTATCAAGCAATAGGAATGGGCCTGAGTGAGGTACTAGTTGATAAAAATTTGCTTACCTGTTTTACTGTCACAGAAAGAGCCATAAGGATGTGTCCACACAGTTCAATTATTTGCCCTCGGGAATACTTGAAAAGGTTCTTCCTTTGGCCTCTTTATTTGCAACTGTAAGTTCTAGTTGAAAAGAACTAAAATGCTTCTCTCAAATGGGTTAGATGTAGTTTATCAAACTATATATTATATACAGCAAATTGCAAATGAAATAAAGTATGGCTACAATCTGGTCTTGTATTTACTACTAATCCCTTTAAATTCTGGCATTAATAATTCTCCGCACTCATTCATTCTTTTGTTCATTTATTCATTCACTCAATAACGAATTTAAAGTTCTAACTATGAGCCAGGAACTGCTCTAGGCCCTGGGGATACAGCAGCAAACATGAGTCTCCTTCCTTTCAAAGCTTACATTCTACTTGGGGAAGTTGTTAATAAATAACTAAAGTATTACATGGTGTTAATTGTTAAGGAACATAAGACAATGTAAGGCGATAGAAAGTGGCGGGAGCTGGAGGACAGTGTTATTTTATATAGGTAATCAGGGAACGCTGCTCTGTTATGGTAATATGTTAGCAGAGACCTGAAGAAAGTTAGAGAAAAGTCATGGTGATATCTGGGGAAAGAGTATTATACAGAGGAAACAGCCAGTGCAAAAGTCCTGTGGCAGGAAGGTACTGGGCATGATCTGGGATCAGCAAGTGGCTACAGTGGCTTGCATGAAGTGAGTAAGGGTGAGATGTTGGAGATGGGTCAGAGAGTAGCAAGCCGTCATCGTGGGGGCTTGACAGGCCAGTTTTAAAGGCTTTGTATTTAACTCTGAAAATCAAGGGTGGATCCTGCATTTGAAGCTTATAATCCTGAGGCTTTCTATAAGTAAAATAATACAAAATTAGCTACAAACCTAATATTTATTTGGAATGAAAAAAATCACAATAATATCAGTTTTAAAAGATACTACACATACCACAAAATCCAAAAAAAAAAAAAAGAACAAACCCAAACCATAATAATTTTACTGTGACGCCTTTCTGTATTACTTTTTTCTCCTTTGTTTTTTCTTTAAAGGTATAAACAAAGCTAATTGCATTACTTTTTCCCTCTTCATTAGTTTACACTAAAATATCTTAGATTATTCATATTATTTTCTAACATCATTTTCGATAGGAAGAACTGAATATAATTCAATCTTTCCTATAGCTTGTTGGTACAAAATGTATCTTTTTATTGTTGATTTCATGGAAAAAATTTTCTTTAATTTTATAACTCATTATTGCTAATGATATGTATGTTTTTTAGAATTGTTGTCAATTTGAGAAAACTTTTCTCAACTTTCTTTCTTTATATGACCATAAGATTTGTAGGAATTTTCTGTGTACTAGCTTCTGGCTGCATGTATTTCAACCCCCTTTTTTCCTCTACTAGCCACATATTTCTGGTATGATGAAGACAAGTTCCTATCTTATAACCTCACGCTATGAACTTTAATGTCACAATGTAGATTGGTACAGAGGATGACAGAAATATTCCTGGAAGCCATTCCAACACCAGGAAAATTTTTACACTGAAGTAACTGTGAACCACAGTAATACATCCTACTAACCCAAACTAAATGCTTCTCTAATTCAACTTCTCCTTCCCTGGGCCTGCGAGTGTCTATGTCTATTCTCACACCACCTGACTTAAAGAGAAATGTGACAGAGGGAAATAAGAAATAAAGAGCTTTGGTAAAAATATCTCATGTTTGCAAATTAAAAAAAAAAAGACCACATAAGCACATGGCCAGAGCCCCTTCCAGGGCCTTGGAAGAGCTCTGTGCAATGAGGGACCCTGAATCTGCAGATTTATTAGCTTCAAGAACGATCAATGTCCGGTGAAATGTGAAGTCACTGGAGGGTTTTGAGCAAAGTATTAACATGACCTAATTTCAGTGGTGAAAGGATAATTGTGTCTGGGGAGTAAAATATAGGGGAGCAAGCCCGAAAGCAGAGAGATCAGTCAGGAGCCTGAAGTTTAGGTTGCAAAAGAAAAACAAAAACGCAGACATAACTCATTCTGTGTGTTCTAGGAAAGCTGACTCGATTACTCATTAAGCTATTGATGTGTTTCCTAACAATTCATGCCTGCCTGTGTCAGCACTGTTTCCTTTCTTAGCTATTGTTGAGTCAGCAATTGTAAAGCATTCTCTTGATCTTTTCTCTTCTCAATGTCTTTCAAGTTCAAGTTTTACCAACAATATTTTTGTTATTATGGCGGTTTCTCTTCCTATTTGCTGCTGCCTAGATGCCTACGGTGCTGGGTAAATGATAGGCCTTTACCTACACTATTTCAGTTCACCGTCTCAGTGCAATCTGTGTCTCTGGGTTGAGAACTTCCCAGGAGAACTCTTTCCTGTTATTTAGAAACCCTTTAGAACCTGGTAATTTATCACTTCATATTATTGTATATCCCTTTGCCTGATGAAGAAATATCCAACTCACATCTTCAAGACCTTTAGAGTTTAATTATTGTATTACATTTTGGGGGAAGTTAACTTTATGTTGTATTGCGTTAGAACAGGGATTGGCAAACCCGTCTTGTAAAGGGCCATCCAGAAAATATTTTAGACTTTGTGCACCGTATGGTCTCTGTCAGAACTACTTAACAGTGCTATCATAGCAGTAAAGTAACTATAGACAATTATGCAAACAAACGAGAGCATGGCTGTATTCAATATACTTTTATTTACATAAACAGGCCTCAGGGCTGGATTTGGCTTGCAGGTTGCAGTTTGCTGACTCCTGCTTTAGAAATTTCCTCTAGCTGTTTCATGTTATGTGTCCCAAATCTTAATCTCACATCACCCCATGAGTCTAGAGTCTCCATCTTTAAAATAAGGACCCTAATATATGTCCTGTGTATTGTATAGCATTGTTATAAGGGTCAAATGAGACATTAGTTATAGAAATCTGCTAAAATTTTAAAGTGGCGTATGTCTGTGTATTTCTTTTTTCTTTTCTTTTCTTTCTTTTTTTTTTTTTGAGACAGAGTCTCACTCTGTCACCCAGGCTGGAGTGCAGTGGTGTGATCTCAGCTCACTACAAGCTCCGCCTCCTGGGTTCATGCCATTCTCCTGCCTCGGCCTCCCAAGTAGCTGGTACTATAGTCATCCGCCACCACGCCCGGCTAATTTTTTGTATTTTTAGTAGAGACGGGGTTTCACCGTGGTCTTGATCTCCTGACCTTGTGATCTGCCTGCCTCGGCCTCCCAAAGTGCTGGGATTACAGGCGTGAGCCACTGTGCCCGGCCTGTGTGTGTATTTCTTTCTCTTCCCTACCACTCTACAACACATTTCCCTGCCTCCCACTGCACCTAAAACACATATATAAACCTTCAATCACAGAGGAAAATGATGGCTTGTTATCTTATTCTTCTCCTGAGCTTTATGGTGAAAACTGGCTTCCCCAAACATCGCCAAACTACCTGTAATGGCACAAAGCTGAGTTTGTACTTACCATGGTAAGAGAGTCCATAATCTAGATATAGTCTTAAAGGAGCCTCAGAAGAGGGAAGGCAAAGTCAGGAAATTTATTGAAATTTTAGGGACTCACCTAGATGAAAGTGGGTCTTTCAGTGCAGGGCTTGGTTAGAGTTGGATATGGATTATGATATAACAGGTCAGGGTTAATGGACACAATGAGGTGAGGATTCTGAGGAGGGTTTCAAAGAATCTTGGGGTATATATTATCATTTAATGCTTTCTATTGAAGAATCGATTGGTATTTCAGGAAGTTGCTGGAATAAAAAATAAATTCATTTGTAGCTTTTATTTTTATGAGCAAATTTCCTGGAATAGTAAAATCATATTTATGAACACATTGAAGCAGTAAAGTCATGTTAATATAGTCAGTAAGCTGTGTGGATGTAGATGATTTTGATTCTGTCTTAAAAAGAATATTGGAGACCTTCTGTGAGAAAAAGACAAGGAAACATAGATGGGATTGCAGGTTTTACTTAGAAAAGAGAAGAGAATAACTAGTAGAAAAGAAGACAATGCTATAGAGAAGAGGGGACGAGGGGGCCAGGATGTAAAGGGTTTCTCAGCCAAAGTTTAAAGAAAATTTTGAAACAGAAGAGAAACTTTGGGGGACTAGAAGCTAGGATGTAAGTTATGTCAATAATGTCAAAAGTCAGAGAAGAGAATACTAAAACCTATCAAATATAAATTGTTTTCAATTAGTTGTTCTGGCTGCACAGTTTTATTTTCATGTGCAAGTCTGTGTGAAGACTGAAAAATACGTGGACCTGCTTTTGAGGAGTTTACTTTTTTATTAAAAGAATACATTTTCTTAGTAGAAAATTTTAAATGTGTATATAAATAACTAGAAGAAAGACAGATAACTCTTAATTGGGAGGTGAAACTCCAATGAAAATGAATATTAGTAGTCAAAAGTCCAGAGAAATAAGAAACCTGACCTTCATTAAAAGTAAATAATAATTTCTTGGTGGAAGAGGAGTGGAGTGCAGACATGGGAGAGTGACAGAAGAGAAGGGAGAGGATAAATTAAGAGTGTGTTTGGAGGCTGTTGGCTGTTTTGTGGGAAATTGTCAAAGGCCATTGCATTTTTAGGAAACAAAATGTTGGTTTTAAATCTTAATTTTTTTTAGTTGCTGTGATATTTCAGAGTTTAGGTCAACAACAAAGTAGAGGGCGTAGTACCCAGGACTGTTCTCACTTCTGATACCAGCTAAAAGTTCAGGGGGTTCCCAAAACCATCCTCAGTTTTGATAATTTGCAAGAATGACTCACAGAACTCATTAAAGGCTATTCTACTCATAGTTCCGGTTAATTACAAGGAAAGGATACAGATTAAATCAGCCAAGGGAAGAACACATATGGCAGAATTTAGGAGAAGTAACAAATATGGCGCTTCTGTTGTTTTCAGCCCATGAAGGGAGGACATATCACTCTGCAGGCACTGATGTGTGGCAATACCCATGGAGAATTGCCAACCAGAGACTGATGTGTGGCAATACCCATGGAGAATTGCCAACCAGAGAAGCCCATCTGAGCCACAGTGACCAGAGTTATTACGGGGGCTCTATTTAGTAGACATGATTGAATGATTGCATACATATTTGATCTCAGTCTTCAGGGTGATTGTTACTGTGTTACCCACTTTAATGTCACATTGTTGATCTATTGCCAGCCCTTATCCTAGGACCTTATTGTTGTGGTCACCTCCTGCCGTAAATCCCATTGTTAGACCATCCAGTATGACCTAAGGCCACCAGGCAAACAAACACCCTCCCGTCAGGAGGGCCCATGGCATAGGCCAGATCTTTTCTTTGAGAAAAGCCAAATTCTTTGTTATACAGATACAAATCCCTTTTATTACCCCTCCTTTGATAATGACTTCTTCACCCATACAAAGAAAAAAATCATTCACAATCCCATCAATTTGACTGAAACACTTTGAGATGTTTTGGATTTGTGACCCCACCCAAGTCTCATGTCAAATTATAATCCCCATGTCGGAGGAGGGGCCTGGTGGGAGGTGACTGGATCATGGGGGTCAATTTTCCCCTTGCTGTTCTCATGATAGTGAGTTCTCATGAGATCTGGTTGTTTAAAAGTGTATAGCACCTCCCCCTTCCCTCTCTTCCTCCTGCTCCAGCCATGTAGGATGGCCTTCTTCCCTTTTGCCTTCCACCATGATTGTAAGTTTCCTAAGGCCTGCCCAACCATGCTTCCTGTACAACCTGTGGAACTGTGAGTCAATTAAACCTCTTTTCTTTATAAATTACCCAGTCTCGGGTAGTTCTTTATAGCAGTGCAAGATCAGACTAATACACACTTTAAATATTTTGGCATAGATTCTCCTAGATATATCTTAGGTAGTTTAGGTATAAAATGTTAACTCACCTTTTCTTTATTGCTCTGCAACTTAATGATAAAATGGATAGCTATTTACATGAGTTAGAAAATGAATCAGGAAAATACAATTGTCAAATAGGAGAGTTAGATGAGACCTTAGGCTTCATCTAGTCTTTTAGAAAGGTGAAGTGGTTTGTTCAAGACCAATGGAGTCAGTGAGACAGAGCTGAATCAAAATTTCAGGTTCAGTGACTTTTCTCTTACAACAAACGGACGCTCAAGAGACCTTGTTTTGGGACCAAAGGATGTTACTGAACGTTTTGAAAATAGGGTTGCTTTGTTGATAAATGGCAAGAAAACTCTAATGCCTTTTTGATTGATTTGATTTTACCCCAGAATTTAGGATGTTTTCCAGATCCATATGTTAAAGTTTGTCAAGAAGACAGCTACTCAACTGCTGGCATATTTTTCTGATTAGCTGAGTTACATATGCTGCTGAAATAGTCAACTAGATTTCATGTTGTTGATAGAAGCAGCATGGGATCTAAAATTAAACACTATCTGTACCTCTCTAGCACTTTGGAAAATTTTCCGTTCCGTTCAGTGCTTCCTTGTCCTTCTTAGAAAGCTATTACATTTTATGTTTTTCAGATTCAAATCTGGAACCTAGTTTTCAGCTGCTTTCTTATTCCCCATCTCCAAAATTTCTAAACACTTAATTGACTTCTTTGTATGTGGGTGTGTGTCAGGGTTGGAGATTGTCGATTAATGAAAATGGTTTAAAAGGGGCCAGGACTTACTCTTCTGTCACACAAGCCTGTGAGTTGCGAGGGGAAATAAGTGGATGCACTCATTTTCATGAGCCAGAGCAGCATTGTGGATAGATGTAGTAGGTAAAAGATTGCCAGGTCTCATCTCATCAGATGGAAATGACCTGCTGTTCCAAACCATTTCCACTCTATTGACTAGATTTGCCTTAGCTATGACATGAGCAATGAGCAAATCATTTCAGTTAACTGGAGATCTGTTTTAAAAATGCAAAATGCAAGCATCCCTTAGGGGAATTTTTGTACCTTAGAGCACTCTCAGTTTGATTTTGTCTTTTGTATACTTAACTAAAGTCAGCTGCAGTGAAGAGATACAATTCTGATGAAATACACTTGGAACTTGACGTGGGGTCAGGCATAGGGTAGGACATCTCAGGTATTCAGGAATGCCAGAGAAACTGGCGATCAAGGAGGAGGGTTAGGGAAATGGAGATGAGGAGGCCCTTCGTTTCTTCATTTAGTGTAGTTCTGAAGTGTGAGCTTAATGGAGCATAAAGATGGAGTATTTGCAGCGGGGTTGACACATGTCTTTTCAACTACTAAGAGGAAAAATGTTGTAAATATTGGTAAAGTGATAGAAAAGGCCAGAGAGAGAGAAATCAGTTATGTACATTATGATGTACAAGTTTTAATTTTATTGATTCTCTAAATGCATAGAAATAAATTTTAATCTAGAAATACACAAAATACAAAGAAACTTCAATGGTGGAAATTTTCAATGGGAAATTTTGGGGTGCTAGAAATTTCGCTTTACCTCATTGGGGTGTTGGTTACAGGAACGTGTGCATCGTCAGTAGTTACTGAAGTGGGCCCTTAAGATATGTGTTTTTCTCCATGGAAAGTATTCCTCAATACAACTAGTTAACAGCAGCAACAATGACAAAGTAGTTGTGTCAGTCAGGATCTTGGCAGGAAACAGATATCCATTCAGTTGGGTAATTTGAAGAGTTTAATAAAAGGCCAATTTATAAAAGGGTCAGTAGGGTGTAGCACCCCAGGACTGGAAACCTGAGTTCCCAGTAGGGAAGGGATCTGTCACCAGAATGTGAAGACAGAGAATACTGCATGAAGAAGACCATTTTGCAGAAGCTGGAACCTTTGGTCAGGGACTCAGCCAGTACCTAATAACCCTATGGTGAGAGAACTGGAGGAATAAAAACCCTAACCTCAGACTCTTTCCTCTTTCCTTCCTACCAATCTCCCCCTTAGATGAACCCAACTAGAAGCCTGAGAGCAAAGAGGCCCAAAGATATAGTCTATACAGATCAGCCTGGCAGGGCACAGAGCAGGGTGGAGAAGGATGGAGAGGAGATTGGAGGGACAATCAGAAGATATCTATCAGAATGTTTACCATTTTCCTGGAGTCACTTCACTCCAAGTGTGTATGGTAATTCTCCAAAGTGTAAATAATGTAAGTAAGACAAGATTGCAGTACTTAAAACATTATACTGAAAGTTTGGGGATAACAGGGTTTCCAATGACGCAAAAGCACATTTAAAGCCTCACACCAGCTATCAGAGATCCATTAGCCATGCTTCATGCAGGGAGTTCCCACTGCCTTCCTCTCTCTTCAGTCCCTAGTCATGTCATGGTGAAAGGGCCCGTCTACTTTACCAGTGGTAATTTTCTTGACCTCTCTTCCCAAGTCCAAAATCTGATCCACTGAATGGATCCCCAGTCAACTCCCCAACAGAGAGGGATTCTTTCCCTTTTTCCCCCCTGCCTTTTTTTTTTTCCCCCAGGATGATCCATAGTGGCAATATCCATTTCATCTGGGGAAACCACTATCTTCACTATAGGCAGTGGTCTAGCCATAGTATATATAGCTTTTATCAGCTGTAGCGTGGTAGTGTCTTGTGGTCCAAATGAATTGGATCATAAGGAGTCATGTCAAGGTTGAGAACATCAAGAAAGCCAGGCAAGACTAGGGCCTAGAAGAAGGGAACATGGGCCAGGACTGTTATGCTAAAGGTCTTTGGGTAGGTATCCAGGGGCCTCTCAAAAGTCCCACATGGACTGAATTCCACTTGCCAGCTATGTGGCCTTGGGCAAGTGACTTAATTACTCTGAGCTGTAATTTGTCTCTCTTCCCTTCCTTTCTTCCCTCCCCTGCCCTCCCCTCCTTTTTTCCCTCCCTTCCCCTTCCCTCCCTCCCTTCCCCTTCCCTCCCTCCCTCCCTTCCTTCCTTTTTCTTTAAAAATAGGGATATGAAATGTACATGAAAACACTTTGTAAAACTGTGTGGTCCAAATGAACATAAGTTCTTCCTTTCTAGTAATTGTC
>NW_016803181.1:2309023-2319391 GCF_001698545.2 Rhinopithecus bieti
CTTCCTTTTCTTTAAAATAGGGATATGAAATGTACATGAAAACACTTTGTAAAACTGTGTGGTCCAAATGAACATAAGTTCTTCCTTTCTAGTAATTGTCCATCTTTTTCTGTTGTCACAACATTCACATGTATAATGCAATGTCATGCAATAATTTCCAAAGGCAAAGCAAGGATTGGGGATTTGGGAATATGTGCCCAGAGATATATTGTAAGTGGGAGCTTGGTTAGTTGAAAAAGCTTCTCATAGAGATTTTAATGAGGCTGCTCACCACATCACCCTCAACTGGGTCATATGGAGTTGAGAGTTGCTTTTGAGACAGAGGTTACAAACTCGTGTGGGTTGAAAGGTCCAGAAGATATAGCTTGTTTGGCTTTCATAGAATTGTAAAGTTGCTGAATTAGTTGTCAAAATTTTAAAATCAGAAGATTTCACATGTACAAAAGCCTTATCGTATTTCTGCCTTCTCTTAATACAGAATTTCTGGCAAAACCAAGTCTAGATTCTTCAATGCCAGAAATCTACTGGAGATAAATAGTGGCTCTCCCTTTAGATGCAGCATGAATCCTCCAGCTGGTGTCACCTATTTGTGTCACGTGCCCTCTTGGTAATTGGGTTTGCCATCCTTGGTGTACACTATCATGCAATTGTTGATACTGGAACTGAAGGGGACTTCAGAATGTCACAGGGCCCTGACTTTGCTTTTACTCAGGTCAGGATTTAGTTTCTCTGTTTAACAGCAAAAGCCTCCAGGCTTAAATGATCTCCCTGGCGGGGCTAAACGGGGACAAGCAGGCGGTGGAGGAAATGGATCAGATGGAGGTCAATTTTCTCCCAGTGAAGGGCTTTTGCCTACACTCATGTGTGCTCTCACCAGCAGATTATAATTTCTGAAGGCCCGCCGATGGATCCATTGTGAGGAAAGGGAATCCTTAGATGAGAGAGGCTCCTGGAACCTCCCTGCAAGGTTCCACCAATGGAACACACACCAGTGCTCTCGTGGGTGACCTTGAACCTGGACGCCCAGCACTGCCCATCAAGTGCTAGCCTCACAGGAAGGACTGTGAGCTGGGAGCCTCCAGCGTCCTTGACCCCCTGGCAGAGATCCCAGGCTGAAGAAACCCTCTGTGTTTTGTTGTGGGATGGGGAAGAAAGATAAGGCCGGGGAAGGAGGGAAGAAAGGGAAGAAAAGCAGGGATAGAGAGAATACCTTTTTTCTTTTCCTCCAGAAGTTGAATTTTTGTGTGTCTGTGCCACATGTGTGCAGTGAGATGTTCATTTTCTTTCTTGTTTTCCAGTTGTGGGATTGGTGTGTTGCCCTAATGCTGCTTGTTTTGGCTGCCAGAGGAAGTAGTGACAAAGGAAGTGGGAGAACAAACCATTTTGTAAGCAGTCAGCCTGAGAGGAACAATAAAGCAGAACTGGAGACAGGGTGTTGGGCTTGAGATTCTCTGAGACTGTTCGGCACCGGCATCCCTGAAGCTCTGGCCTGGGAGAAGGAGTGGGAACGTGGGGGTATTTTAGAGCTAGAAAAGGTTGCAGTGATCACTCCAGAGAGATGTGTCGAGCTATGCTTTGCGATTGTGACTGACCGGCTTTGGTTAGATACCTTCTCTGGGCTCAGCTTCCCCCCTGCTCCTCCTCTCCCATCCTTCCACTGTGTCAAATACTGGGGCAACAGGCATTTTCCAATGAGGAGATAGTCGACACCAGGAAAATGTCTTTGTTTAGTGGGGGAAGTTAAAAATAAGATTAGGATATATGACTATGAAGAGGACCCCATAATGCGAATGTTCCAGAAACATTGGGTTTTATCCTTGGTCATATCTTTAGGAATTTTAAAAACATATTAGCACCCAAAGATTGTTAAAATTCCTAGTGATTGTTCAGTGGAATCTGAAAAGAATCCTATTTCACTTTACGTTTTTCTCAAGACTAGCTAGGAGTGAAAGGAGACTTCACATACATTCAAGGGATGGTGCCAAAGAGCTGGAGCTCGATTGAGAATGGTCACTGCACAGATAGTATCCTAGGGATGTGGTTGGAGAAACCCCGTTTGCCATAGGTTTCTTAGAAATTGGGTCAAAGCATGTCAGAACTGGCTAAGGTGCAGTCCTTGCTCAAGACAGGACAGAATGGCTTACCCTTTCATTTTTCACCAAACGGCTAAGAAGATGGATGAAGTCCCTACTTTAGATGACTGCTGGGGACCAGGAAGCAGTAGGACCTTCACTTAAGCTTAACCTGCTCCCTGGGCCTCTGGGAATGAATGTGCCTAAAATGGTGATTTTTTTTAAAAGGGTATTCTGCCGCTAAGAAAAGGCGTATCTTTTTCTCTGGTGAAACCTTAGGAAGTCACCCAGATATTAGGTAACAGCACTGAATGAAAAGGTGTATTGTTGTATTTGAAACCCTAGATTGCTTCGAGGGATATAACACACTTTTATTTTTTTCCTGCTTCCATTAAGTGATAAGGGATGGGAACAGAGCAGGCACCAACTAGAACACTAAAGAAGTTACAGGAAATACCATTGCCTTGTAAAACTGTAGCACGTCTGCAGCAGTTAAATGACTCAGATATGTAAAGCCTCTGGTTAGTTACTGTTTCTCAGGATAAAACCTTCTTTCCGTGTGGGTCTGGGCAGTGGGGTAGATGGAAGTGCTAGGTAGGTTGGATGGAAAGGGAACTTATAAATGGGCATGCCAATCTATGTGTAAAATACATCTCTGTACTAGTATCAGTTTAAATTTATCTGTAAACTGGTATTAGTAGGTGTCCTTGTCTGGCTAAGATTTTTGGCTATATTAGTTCTCTGGATCCCTGCTAAACCAGTATCTGGAGCTGTTGCCTATTACACTACACAGGAGAGGATAGCCTTAGTGCTGTCTGTTAAGCTTTCATATTCTAAAACCCAAAGTAATTTTGGAAGTTATTGTTTTAGCAAACCATACCAATACCTATTTAATATTTGAATTAATGAAGGAAAAAGAAGAGATCTTCATCAAAAAATGTGGAAATGGATTCTGGTCCATGTTATGGCAAAACTAAATTATTTTTGCTGGGCCGTTGGGAAAACCACTTGTCAGCTATGTACAGTACCTGATTTTCACCTCTCCATGTCTGTACTATGAAGGGATCTTCTTGCAGCATAGATTTTCTGAGATGATCCCAATTTTGGATATTTATAGTTCTCACACATCATTTAAATGCCAGAGAAATGTGAATATTTCAATATTTTAGTATCTAAGAAATATGTTTTAGATTTAATTTTTTCATGACAAAACTTGTGGGTCTTTTTTGTTTTAAATAAAAAATATTTACTGAGATATAATTCACATGCCATAATAGTCACCCATTAAAAATTGTTAGTGTTTTCACAGAATTGTGCAACTATCACCACAATCTAAATATGGAACATTTTATTATCCCATAAAGAAAGTTCTTACCCGTTAGCATTGTTCCCCACTTTTCCCTTCCCACAGCCCTTGGCAATCACTGTTCTACTTTCAGTCTGTAGATTTGCCTATTCTGGACATTTTGTATAAACGGAATCATGCAAGCTGTGGTCCTTTGTGACTGGCTTCTTTCTTTTAGCATAATGTTTTTGAGGTTCATCCATGTTGTTGCATGTCTCAGCATTCCATTTCTTTTTATTTCTGTTTAATGTTCAATTGTAAGGCTATACCACATTTTATTTCTCCATTCATCAGTTGACAAACATTTGGCTTGTTTCCACCTTTTGGCTATTATGAATAACACTGCTACGAACACCCACATATACGTTTTTGCATGGACATATATTTTTACTTCTCTAGGGAATGTACCTAAGAGTAAACTTACTGAGTCATATGGCAACTCCCTTTGCTTGCAGAAAAATGGGACTGTGATTCCTAGAGAATGCCAGGACTTGCAGCCTGGTGACCTCTTCAGTGTCTATGGAGCCCTCATGATCAAGACACCATTGTGGAAGTTGTAGCTGGGATAATAAGTATCCCCATTATCCCAGCCTCCTGATGTTTACTTCTTTGTCCTATCTCCTCCCTCTGACCTGGGTGGGAACTGTAACTTGCTTCTGACCAGTTGAGTATGACAATAGTGATGGGATGTCACTTTGCTGATTATGTTACATTACATAGGGCTCTGGTAGGCTAGCGACTCTCCTTGTGTCTTGATGAAGTACACAGTTAGGCTGGAGAAATACATGTGGCAAGGAACTGTAGGTGGCCCCTGGAGCCTGAGGACAGTCAGTGAAGAGCTGAGGCTCCAGTCTTGTAGCTGCAAAGAGATGAATTCTGTCAACAACTGGGATGAACTTGGAAGTGGATTTTTCCCTAGCTGAACCTTTGATGAGAATGTGGCCCAGCTAATGCCTTGATTGCAGCCTTTGAAACTCTACGCAGAGGACCAGCTAATTCATGCCCAGACTTCTGGCCCATGTAGACTGAGATAATAATATGTGGTGTTTGTGTAGCTAAGTTTGTGGCAATTTGTTATGCAACATAAGAACAGTCATACCGAAGTCGAGGATTTGGTTCCATTATATAATCTGGGCTGGATGCCACTGGGTTTACTTGTCAAGGCAAATATTCTCTTTACTTATCAGTGTGATTAGCACAAAAGATAAACGGCCATAGAAGTTCAGGTATGTGCTTGGTTGCTATAGAGTAATCTATACCTGTGGGGTATACTCTAGAATGGGAAAATAAGGATGGCAGAAGTAAGAAACAGAGTTCCACTCTGTCTGCTTGAGTCATACAGGAATCTCTACAAATCCTGTTCCAAAAAGGGTCACTAAAAGATCAGAACACAAGAGGAATGATAACTTATATAATGAGAGCTACTGTTTATTAGGGACTATGGGACTGAGAGGATATGCATGAAATTGAGGCTGCGGCCTGATATAGCTTATGTTCTACTGTAGTTATAATTTACCTAGCTCGGTGTGAAGCTATAAGCTTGATCTTGACATTAGTTTTCTCTTACACTTCTTAGCCAAATAATAGCAAAACAAGCCCAGCCTAGTGAACAACACTTGTGTTTTTGGAACTTAGTTAGGATGATTCCATTTTTCTTAGTCATCCTTTTCTATATTTAACAGCCCTACACTCAGAATTTTAACTTATAACTTATTTACATCTATTAAATTAAATCTATTGTGTTAAAACCTGCATTTTTTTCCACCTGCCTCTAGACAGATGGAAACAGCTGATGATGAGAATCTCTTGACTGTCTTTGCCATATCATTTCATCTTGTTACATTTAATTCCTGACTGACTTAAGTGAGGAGAGTAAGGTGGATCTTATCCTGTAGCACAGGAACACATGTGGAATGTCCTCCACTTCCTTGGTGATCTGACTTTAATTTCAAGCACTGTAGAGATGACTCAGTGTGCAGCAACTAATATGAAAAGTCGTGCTGCTTATCACATACAGTGAGTAACTACCCAGACTCACCTCAGATGACTTGGAAGTCTCCTAGTTGGGAGAATGAAGCAATTTACAATTGATGGGAAATGAATGTCTGAAACCCAGTAGAGTAAAAGTTTCAAGCATCACTGAAATTTTCATCTTCCGTATCTCATACCAGTAGACACATAACAAAGCAAAATTTTGTTCTGCTGAGGATGGAATCAACTGTGGTTCCCCGTATATTTACAGCAGTGCCATCGTCCCATCATAGGAAACAGAGGCGAAATGGATCGAGTAACATCGTATGTGATGTTCTTCATAGAACATTTTTGCCAGGAAACAAGTAAAGATGACTTGGACACAGTAGGAAGAGACATTTCCATGAACAGGGTCTCGTCACTTTTTTTCTATATCTATAAAAGAAAATGTATAATTACACTCTGATGGAGCAAATAGAATGGTGAGGAATGTTTATATTTACATAGTTGATTTCATTTACTTTTAACAATTATTATTATTTTTTTTTTAAATTTTTTTTTTGAGACGGAGTCTCACTCTGTTGCCCAGGGTGGAGTGTGATGGCATGATCTCAGCTTATTGCAACCACTGCCTTCCGGGTTCAAGCGATTCTTCTGCCTCAGCCTCCTGAGTAGCTGGGACTACAGGCGTGTGCCACCATGCCAGGCTACTTTTTGTATTTTTAGTAAAGTTGGGGTTTCACCATATTGACCAGGCTGGTCTTGAACTTCTAACCTCATGATCTGCCTGCCTTGGCCTCCCAAGGTGCTGGAATTACAGGCGTGAGACACCGTGCCTGGCCAATAATTATTTTTATTTACTGTTGTCAGTAAAATATTTTCACCTCTCTATGATGTGGGACATTGTGTGGTGATGTTGCCCTACTTCTCCGTTCCATTGCCCACATCTCTAGTTCTGCAATAGAAACCCTTGATTCTCTGCTTATTGGTCTGCACTTACTCCTCTTGGCTATTAGTAGGAATTTTCTGGATGGCAAGTACTATCTTGGCTGCTCTTCCTCTTGTCCAGGTCCTTGGCCCCCGTAACTTGGGAATTTCACTCTACTTACCCTTGGTTCTACTATCATAATTCCAAATGCTTCGCAGATCCTTTTCATAGAGGCAATATATGCTTGTTAATTTGGACCCAAACAGAAACGAGCTAATTTTACATTACAGCTATCAATTGTAAAATGTTCTGTAGAGCAAGGTTTTAAATAAATAAGTGTAAATGCATACATTGTCATTAAGATTAAACCAACATAGAGTGGATTCTAAGCATTTTGCTGTTTATTTCTTCCTCTTAGGCTGCACTAAGTCGTTTTCATAGCATTAGCCCCACCTATTCCAGTTCAGTCAGTGCTGTTACTTGTTGTTCATGTGTTAAATACCACATTAACACCTCGTTGGTATTTCCACAAGTAACATCAATGACTGAGCTGATTTTCAGCCTAATTTACTTCTCAGACTTTGACTCTGTTCAGCACTATTTACCTTTTGAATTCCCCCTTTTAAGTGTCTCTGCAAATGCCTCTTAAATGAGAGGTATGTTAGGAGGTACATGCCCCAGTTGTTCTTAGTTTTACTCAGAAGTGCTCATTCTTGCATTCCTTTAACAATCATGCCACCTCGTTTTGTGCCAACCACTGTGGTGGGTACCGAGAATACAAAGATGAATAAAACTCTAGTCCCCAACCTGGAGGAGCTTCTAAGGATGGAGAGAGTCATGGAAGCACATAATTATACCATGATATAAGTCCTCTAGCAGGGATAGGAACACTGAATCAGCCTGCAGGAATAAGAAGGTGGCGTATTAGTTGGGTCTTGACGGATCCATGAGGATTTATCAGATCATTTAGGTACATATGAGGGGGTGGTGGCTGCAGAAATAATTTAGAGACTGAGAAACAACATGAACAACAGTATGGAGGCATGAAAGGAAATGGCTGGTTTGAGAATAGTGAGAAGTTGGGTGTGACTGAAGTGTAGTGTGTAGTGTGTGTGTGTGAGAGAGGTAGAGAGAGAGAGAGACAAAAACAGAGAGAAAGACTCTGGGTGATGAGCTTGGAGTGGGAGAAGTTTGGAAAGAGAGAGAAGGATGTTGTAGGCTGGATGTGGAATTCTGACTTGATTTTGTACCAATACGGAGTAGTGGAAGTCCTAAAACAGAATAGTTACATGATAAGAGATAGTACATGTAGCAGTGTATAGATGGGACTAGCATTGGAAGAGATGGAGCAGAGGGAGGCTCTATTAAAAGTCAGTTAAGGCTGTCTGCAGGAGACAGTTCCAAGAAATCCTCCACTAGTAGACCTGGGTATGAAGCTCTTGCAATTGAGCTGGAACTTAAACTAAGTCACTTGGAGGGGAATGCAGAGGAAGAGCTCCAACTGAGAAACACTTCCGAGGTCCAATTGTCAAGATTTTGTGACAGATTGGGTGATGGAGGGGAAGTGAGGCTGACTCCAGTATTCTCACCTTGGGAGACCCATTGGCTAGTGGCATTATTAATAAAAATTGAATACAGGAGAAGATAGAAGTTGGGCTGGGAGGGAGGAAGGGAAATAGGGTGGTACATCAAACATATCTGGTGTCTGATTCATATTCTTTTGGCATCCTCTCTGTTTTTGACCATGACTGGGGCAAACCATTCTAGGGCAGCTTCAATACACTTTGTGCTGAGAGCATCTTGCCTCCTGTGAGTGCCCTGGTCTTCATTTCATGCCTTGGGGCTTTCTGAACCCAAGCAAATCAAGTTTGAGGGGGTTAACACTCCCAGTACAACCATCAATCAATAGTAGAAGGAACTAAAGGATAAATCCTACCACTTCCATCCTTTGGGTGGTCAATCTCAAGGTATTCTGTACCTTTGCAGAAACTTTGGCAGAATCAAGCTTTCTTGCCCAGAGTGGAACTTCCATAATACACTTTTATGGTGGCTCTTCTTCTTCCCTGTCTCAGCCTCTCCACTCACGCAGTTCTGCTCCCTAGAATCACCTCTCAAGTTAATTACTTGTGTGTAAGTTCTTATTTTAGGTTCTACTTTTCAAGCACCCTAAGCTAAGACAGGTGGAGAGGAAAAGATTGGTTTGGTTTGGGATATGTTAAGTCTGTGGTGTCCAGGATCTCTGCTTATAGTTTAGGCACTTGATTAAATGGTACATACAGAGGCTTGCATCCTACATGTCTAAATATTAAAAAGTTATAAATCAAGCCAGCACATAGTTGAATAAAATGTTATATTCTCCCATGTACCTGCATATGTTTGAATGTAGAATTCTTGGGCTCCTCTGAGCTTCATGCAAGAATGTAGCTATGTGAAAATGCTCCGACCCATGGCCTATCCTCCTTTCCTTTTCATCTCTGTCTCTATCATGCACTATGTATCGATACTCCAGTCTGCAAGCTCTATCCACACTCCCAACAAAGACCCACTCTCACACCTTGGGATGTGTACAAGGTGGTGCAGCTTGCCCTTAGGAGAATCAACCAAGGAAGGAGGACTGTGTAGGCTCTGGACGTGGATCCTGGGTACCTGGAACATGGTTTAGAAGTGAGGTCATGGACTCTGGGTGGGCAGGTTCTTTTGTCCCTTATGATCCTCATTATGTGGGGAGGGTCACACCCAGAGGAGAGCCACATGGGGTCACTTTAAAGTATGGAGTCCAGAGGACCCTTTTGGTCATATTTAGGCATGGTGTATCCATTGGGTATCCTGGTGGAGCTGTCTGGTAGGCAATTGGTAACACAGATTTATGGCTTAAAGAAGTTGGAACTTCATATAAATATTTGGGAGTTGGTAGCATATGGATTGTCATTGAATGATGGGAGTAGATGGATGTAACTGGGAAGATAAGTTGGAATGAATAGAGAAGTTCTAAGGATAGAACTCTGGAGGTGGTTGGGGAGGTGCAGCCAGGGAAAGAGGCTAAGAAGCAATAGCCTCTGGGAGTAAGTTAGAATGCATCGTCTTGATATTTTAAAGGAATCCTATTCTTTATAAGTTAATCCTTAAAGCAGCATGATGAAACTTATGCATTTTCTCCTCTGTGCTTACTCAATGTCCCAGGTATACAAATTATTATTATATAGCTGCCCACAATCAGTCTGAGACTTTGACGACAGGGATTTATTTTAGGACTCTGGTGCTCAATATCTTACCTGTTGCTGTGGCCTGAATGTGTCCCTTAAAATAAATATGTTGAAACTTAATTGGCAATGTGATATTAAGAGGTGGGGTCTTTAGGAGGTGATTATGTCATGAGGCTGGAGCTTTCATGAATGTGATTAGTGACTTTATGAAAGAGCTGGAGGGAACTAGACAGGCCCTTTTTTGCCCTTCCATCTTTTCTGCCGCCTAAGGACACAGTGTTTGCCCTCGGTGGAATATGCAGCAACAAGGCACCATCTCAGAAACAGACAGCAACTTCCATGAGACACTGAATACGATGGTGCCTTGATCTTGGACTTTCAGACTTCAGAACTGTGAGAAATAAATTCTCATTCTTTATATTAATAAACTACTTAGTCTTGGGTATTTTGTTATATCAACATAAAATGGACTAAGACATGGAGGGGGACCAGGTGCGGTAGCTCATGCCTGTAATACCAGCACTTTGGAAGGCTGAGGCGGGTGGATCACTGAGGTCAGGAGTTCGAGACCAGCCTGGCCAACATGGTAAAACCCTGTCTCTACTAAAAATACAAAAATTTGCTGGGCGTGGTGATGCACACTTGTAATCCCAGCTACTCGGGAGAATTGTTTGAACCCAAGAGGCAGAGGTTGCAGTGAGCTGAGATTTTGCCACTGCACTCTAGCCTGGGTGACAGAGCAAGACTCTCTCTCTACAAAAAAAAGAAAAAAAAGAAAAAAAACAAACAAACCAAACCAACCAACCAAACACAGACAAAAAAAAAAAAAAAAAAAAAAAAAAAAAAAAA
>NW_016803181.1:2319695-2425577 GCF_001698545.2 Rhinopithecus bieti
AAAAAAACCAAACCACACAACAAAAAAAAAAAAAAAAAAAAAAAAAAAAAAAAAAAAAAAGGAGGGATAAATATAGTGCCTTTGTGAAGCATGAATACAGTATTTAGAGAAAGGCTATTTTGTGATTAAGGAGGAAATATCTCAGATCTCAAATTCTCCTATGTTTCTAGGGTGTCCATTTCTTTAACGGCAATATGAGGTAAATTATATCAGCATTAGTTTATTTTGAGAATCAAGTAAAATAACAGAATAGCACTTAGACAAAATTAAATGTTCTATATAAATGTAATTAGAAAGGCTGATTCTAATGCTTTAATTTTGAAGAATTTTAAATAGAAGCTCAGTGCTCTGGAAGGGCTTTCATAATCATCTTATCTGACTCATTTTTCACCTAAGGAAAGAGAGAGTGCAGAAGGGTAAGAGTCCAAATTTCACAGCAATTTTATGACAAAGATCGGCCAACACAGTCTACTTCCACTATTACAGCTCTTAAAGCATACCACTGAGTGCCCTCAGAGAGAGAAGAGGGAGGAAAAAGATCCACAAAGCATACAAAATGTGTGGCAAAACAGTCCATTAGGAAAGTAAGACAGAATGAGTTTTGTGATGATGTGGTTTCCTAACAGTGCTACCCTTGGTTTGCTGAGCAGTCCTCTGAGAATTACGGACATGGCCTCTGTTGTAGCCAGGTTCTGAATGAATTAATGCCTGGCTACCCACTGGGACACTCATGGAAACATCGAGGCATTGTCCCTATTGGATTTTATGTCAGTGGAAAAGACAGAAATTAACAAATAATTATAAATTACCAACTGCATGTTATTAAGTATATGATTAAGTATTAATAACTAAGTGAAGAATTACTGTAGATTATGAACTTTATGAGGACAGAATAATTCCTGTTTTGCCCCTTTATGTAGCAGAGCATTTGCCACACAGTTGGCATTCCACAGCTAGTTACTGAATGATATAATAGATGTAAAAAAATGCCAGGAAGGAAAAAATGCCTGCTGTCCGTAAAGCAGGTGAAAGATGACCTGATCTGGTGGGGCAGATGGAGAAATCTACTGAGGAAATGCTATTTATGCTGATATATAAAAGCAATTGTCTGCCGGGAGTGGTGACTCATGCCTGTAATCCCAGCACTTTGGGAGGCCAAGGCAGGCAGATCACCTGAGGTCAGGAGTTTGAGACCAGACTGACCAACATGGAGAAACCCTGTCTCTACTAAAAATACAAAATTAGCCAGGTGTGGTGGTGCATGCCTGTAACCCCAGCTACTCGGGAAGCTGAGGCAGGAGAATTGCTTGAACCTGGGAAGCAGAGGTTGTGGTGAGCCAAGATCACACCATTGCACTCCAGCATGGGCGACAAGAGCAAAACTCCGTCTCAAAAACAAAAGCAATTGTCCTGGTGAAGAAAGGCAAAGAAACAGCCTGTGAGAAGGGCCCCAAGCAAGAGGGAGCCTGGCATAGTTCTGGAATTGGGAAAAGCCTCACAAGGGGCAGTGGGCTATGGCAGGTCTAGAGTGCTATTTATTGCTGGATAATAAATTTTTCTAGAGCTCAGCTACTTAAGACAGAATCATCTATTATCTCGTCATTTCTGGAGTCTGCTATCCTGGAATGGCTTAGCTGGTCATTTTTGGCTCAGGGTCTCTCATGGGGTTGCAACCAAAATATTGTTTGGGGCTGTAGTAATTTGAAGGATTGACTGGGGTTGGATGATCTGCTTCCACAAAGGTTCCTGTGTATGACTGTTGGCCAGAGCCTTCAGTTCTTCACTGCTGTAGAGATTTGCTTCCTCATCACATGGATGTCTCCATAGGGTTGCTCATGACGTGGCAGCTAACTTCCTATAGAGTAAGCAGTACTCAAGAGAGAGAGGCGGAAGACATGATGGCTTTTATAACCTGAATGCAGGAGTTGTATGTCATCACCTCTACTGTGTGCTGTTGGTCACACAGACTAATACTGATACAATGTGAGAGGGACAAAGATGTGAAGACCAGGAGGTGGGGGTCACTGGGGGGCCATCTTGGAGGCTGGCTACCACAAGTGGTAATGGAACAGGGACCCAATGGAATTGAGTTTTTAGGTCATATTAAGGGATTTAGACTTTATTCTATGGTTAGGGAGAAGACATGGAAGGATTTTAAACAGAGTCCATCCACAGGACTGGAGATTAGGCAGGACTGCTATCTCTGAAGGGTGCAAGGGAAAGCAGAAAGATGGAGGCATGTCTTAATTTCTAAAGCCTGGGTGTTTATATGCTAATTCAGCCAATATTTATGGTGGTGCTTTGACATGGCAGGATATGTATTGGATGTGAGGATGCAGAGGTGATGAGATATACTTACACATTTACCTTCTGGGGCTTACTGTCCAAGGGCAGACAAAGGGAAGTAAGTGGGCAATTACAACCTCAGTACGATTTCCATCATAGGGTAAAGTACAGGTTTCTATGAGGTCATTTCGAAAGGCACATAACTCATTTTGGGCAATCAAAGGGTTCCTTGAGGAGGTGCCATGTAAACAGGGACCCAAAGGATGAGTGGGCAACAGGTTATGTTCTCAGCATGAACATAGGCCAAGAAGTGAGAAAGAGAAAGACTTGTCTGGGGGGAAGTGCAAGTAGTTGAATGTTTCTGGAGTGTAGATTGGAGGTGGGTGTGGGTGGAGGGGTAAGCAGTACAAAGTCAGTGTGGTCATCAGGGTCACATCAGGTTGAGCCCTTTATTCTTGTTAAGGAGTTTGAACTTTATTTGGGGAGCAGGAGGAAGTTACTAAAGGACTTTAAGAAGAGGGTGGATCATTTAGAATGATGATTACTCTGGCTGCAGCACAGAGAATAATTTGAGAGCAGCAAACCTGGAGGCTGGGAGAGGAATTTAGAGGCTATGATAATAAGACAGCTGTGAACTGATAATGGCTCAAACTGTGGTTAATGAGAATTGGATTCAAGTGAGGTTTAGGAATTAGAGTGAATAGAATCTGGTGATGATTCTGTTGGGAGATGAGGAAGTCTAGGGTAATGCCTAGGATCATGGCTTAATCTTTTTGAGTTCTGGACAGTGACCAGAACTGACACAAAATTTGTTAGACAGGGATAGAACGATCGGAATTGAGGTACAACGTCTGGAATGAGTCTCTCTGATCCAGTTACTGGGAATCGCCTACAGGGCTAGGAGATAATCAGTAAGGTAGATTTTACTTTTAGTCTTCTGAAAGTTATGTCACAGACACCGGAAAGAAGGGAGCCTACAAATGTAAAAGACTGCTTACCATGGAGCCTGGAGAACAGGAAATTAAACATTTCCTAAGACGTATGAACATTTTCTCTATCCATAATAGCCACAGCCTAGAAGGCAATGGAATGAATCTTAGGAGGTTTTATGTGGTGGTGAAGGAAGAGTGTATTATCAGCTGCGATTTCTTACCATAACCATTGTGCAACAGCAAGTTTGCTGCCAAAAAACCCCAGTGCATCCTATTTAATGGTATGAAAGCCTCCTGTTTATAAGTGCATGCCACTTATCCTATACTTTTTCTCTTCAAGTTTCTCAGTTCTGAGAAAGTTGAATTAACAACATAATCCACTTTAAAATACTAATTTTGGTTGGGCATGGTGACTCACACCTGTAATCCCAGTACTTTGGGAAACCAAGGCAAGTGGATCACTTGAGCCCAGGAGTTTGAGGCAACATAGTGAGACCCTGCTTCTACAAAAATTTAAAAAATTAGCCAAGCATGGTAGTGCATGTCTGTGGTCCCAGCTATTCTGGAGCCTGAAGTGGGAGAATTGCTTGAGCCCAGAAGTTCGAGGTTGCAGTGAGCCATGTTTGTGCCACCGCATTTCAGCCTGGAAGACACAGAGACCCTGTCTCAAGATAAGTAAAATAAAATACTGATTTTGTGGATTATGCTGCTTAGGATAATGAACTATCAGCAGTCAAACACAGTGTGTGTGTGTGTGTGTGTGTGTGTGTGTGGTGTATGCATGCACACGTTTGTGTGAACATGTGCACGTGTGTATGTGTGCCTGTATGTGTGAAAGTGTATACGTGTGTGTGAGTATATGTGTGTGTATGTGTGTGTGTGTGTGTGTAGACTGTATACTTAATAGCAGCCCTAATGACACCCAACCGGCACTGAGGGTCAAGAGTTAAAATTATGTTAAACGCAGAGAGCCAAATAACTTTCCATGTGCCTCTTTTTGCTCTGCACTTTCTCCCAGATCGTCACTACTCCCACTGGCCTTTTTATACACCCAAGCTAGTCTGATTCATCTGCTTCTCTTTCCTCCTTGCCTCCTACAGAAACTGCTAAAATTATTTTCTATTGAGTTATAACAGCATTTCTCTAGAATCCCAAGCTCCACCTTTAGGTTCCATTGAGTATAGATTCAAAGTTGGGTCTTCATTTTAGATGATTTTTTGTGACTTTCTTGTTTTACTTTTTTGTTTGTTTTAATGAGGTCCTTTTTGGTCCTTTCTATGATCTCAAGGAAGTAGTTTTTAGAGTCCAGCAGGGCTCACTATTTGGCACCAAGTGCACTGGAGATCCTTTGCAGGCATACAAGGTGTTACCTTGAGCTGCTTGCTGCCCTGTCCTCTGCCCCTTACCTACTACCACTGCTGCTTTTCAGACACCATCTGCCCTTGATTGTTAATGCTTTTGGAGGAAGCCCTTTATGCAATTACAATTATCTTGACTTTTTTTTTTTTCTTTCAAAAGTCACCCTGGAAACAGACCCTGTGCTACACCCTTTCAAAATATTTGTGCTTGAGACATTTCATGGAGAAATTAATCTGTGAGCAAAAAGTGAGTTGGCACAGGTAGATGCATTTGCTGAGAATGACTGAATGGAACATCAGCACCAACTGTGCCAGTCACCTAAGGCAGATTCTTGTCTCGGGGCAACTGCCATATAATGAGTCTTGAGATCAGCTGAATTAATGTGGAGCTAGTAAGTTACATCTGCACTCTTGAGGTCACTTGCACAGTCTGTTTCCTGTGAAACTGGTCACTTGAGACATCTTTAACAAAGACACAGACAAAACTAATTCTGTTAAACACCACATGGTCATAATCACCACCAATCTCAAATATATTTTACGTTGTCTACATATGATCATGTTTTATTCCCATGTTACTGATGAAGAAAATGAAAACAGGGGGCTAAGTGACTTCATCTAGTTACTACTATGTCATAGTAAGGAGCTGAGCTAGGACAAACCAATTTTCTTAATTTGTGGTTTCATATTGTGTCCTCTTAAAACACTCCAAATGTAAAATTTCTCTTTCTTCAACAACACGTTTATTAAGTACCTATTATATGCAAGACACCATGTGTATTAGTCTGTTTTCATGCTGCTAATAAAGACATACCCAAGACTGGGTAATTTATAAAGAAAAAGATGCTTAATGTACTTACAATTCCACATGTCTGGGGAGGCCTCACAATCATGGTGGAAGGTGAGGATGAGCAAAGGCACATCTTACATGGCAGTAGGCAGGAGAGAAATGAAAACCAAGCAAAGAGGGAAACTCCTTCTGAGCCCCGCCCAAACTGTTCTAACCCCTGCCTATTATCTAGTACCAAAGTCACTTCCACATTTTTGGGTATCTTTTCAGCAGCACTCCACTCTACCAGTACCAGTTTAGTGTATTAGTCCACTTTCATGCTGCTAATAAAGACATACCCAAGACTAGGTAATTTATAAGTAAAAGAGGCTTAACGGACTTACAGTTCACTATGGCTGCAGAGACCTCACAATCATGGTGGAAGGTAAAGGAAGAGCAAAAGTATGTCTTACATGGCGGCAGGCAAGAGAGAAATGAAAACCAAGCAGAGGGAAACCCCTTATAAAACCATCAGATCTGGTGAGAACTCACTCACTATCATGACAAGAGTATGGAGGAAACTGCTCCCATGATTCAATTATTTCCACCTGGTCCTGCCCTTGACCCATGGAGACTATTAAAATTCAAGGTGAGATTTGGGTGGGGACACAGAGCCAAACCATATCATTCTGCCCCTGGCCCTCCCAAGTCTCATATCCTTACATTTCAAAACACAATCATGCCCTTTGAACAGTCCCCCAAAGTATTAACTCATTCCAGCATTAACCCAAAAGTACAAGTCCAAAGTCTTCTCTGAGACAAGGCAAGTCTATGAGATTGTAAAACCAAAAGCAAGTTAGTTACTTCCTAGATACAATGGGGATACAGGTATTGGGTAAATACGCCCATTCCATATGGGAGAAATTGGCCTAAACAAAGGAGTTACAGGGCCCATGCAAGTCCAAAATCCAGTGGGGCAGTCAAATTTTAAAACTCCAAAATGATTTCCTTTAACTCCAGGTCTCACATCCAGGTCATGCTGATGCAAGAGGTGGGTTCCCATGGTCTTGGGCAGCTCTGCCTCTATGACAGGGTATACCCTCCCTCCTGGCTACTTTCAAGGGCTGGCATTGAGTGTCTGCAGTTTTTCAAGGCACATGGTGCAAGCTGTTGGTGGATCTACCATTCTGGGGTCTGGAGGATGGTGGCCCTCTTCTCACAGCTCCACTAGGCAGTGCTGCATTGGGGACTCTGTGTGGGGGATTCAATCCCATATTACCCTTCTGCACTGTCCTAGCAGAGGTTCTCCATGAGTGTCCTGTCCCTGCAGCAAACGTCTGCCTGGGCATCCAGGTGTTTCCATACATCCTCTGAAATCTAGGCGAAGGTTCCCAAACCTCAGTTCTTGACTTCTATCCACCCATAGGCTCAATACCATGTGGATGCTGCCAAGGCTTTGGGTTTAAACCTTCTGAAGCCATGAACCGAGCTGTACTTTGGCCCCTCTTAGTCATGGCTAGAGTGGCTGGGACACAGGGCACCAAGTCCCTGGGCTGCTCACAGCAGAAGAGCCCTGGGCCCAGCCTATGAAACAATTCCTAGGCCTCCAGGCCTGTGATGGGAGGGGCTGCCGCAAAGGTTTCTGATATGCCCTGGAGACATTTTCCCCATTGTCTTGATGATTAACATTTGACTCCTTGTAACTTATGCAAATTTCTGTAGCCAGCTTGAATTTCTCCTCAGAAAATGGGTTTTTCTTTTTTAGCTCATTGTCAGGCTGCAATTTTTCTAAACTTTTATGCTCTGTTTCCCTTTTAAAACTGAATGCTTTTAACAGAAACCAAGTCACCTCTTGAATGCTTTGCTACTTAGAAATTTCTTCTGCTAGATACCCTAAATCATCTCCCTCAAGTTCAAAGTTCCACAAATCTCTAGGGCAGGAGCAAAATGCCACCAGTCTGTTTGCTAAAACATAGTGAGAGTTACTTTACTCCAGTTCCTAAAAAGTTCTTCATCTCCATCCAAGATCGCCTCAGCCTATATTTTATTGTCCATATCATTATCAGCATTTTGGTCAAAGCCATTTAACAAATCTCTAGGAAGTTCCAAACTTTCCCACATTTTTTTGTCTTCTTCTGAGACCCCCCAAACTGTTCTAACCTCTGCCTATTATCCAGTACCAAAGTCACTTCCACATTTTTGGATATCTTTTCAGCAGCACCCCACTCTACCAGTACCAGTTTAGTGTATTAGTCCGTTTTCATGCTGCTAATAAAGATATACCCAAGACTGGGTAATTTATAAGTAAAAGAGGCTTGATGGACTTACAGTTCCCTATAGCTGCAGAGGCCTCACAATCATGGTGGAAGGTAAAGGAAGAGCAAAAGTATGTCTTACATGGCAGCACACAAGAGAGAAATGAAAACCAAGTAGAGGGAAACCCCTTATAAAACCATCAGATCTCATGAGAACTCACTCACTATCACGACAACAGTATGGGGGAAACTGTCCCCATGATTCAGTTATCTCCACCTGGTCCTGCCCTTGACACATGGGGATTATTACAATGCAAGGTAAGATTTGGGTGGGGACACAAAGTCAAACCATATCATCATGCCATGTGTTAAGGTCAAAAGACATAGATCTTACTTGCATAACACTTATAGGTGTGAAGAGTCTGAGGATAATGATGAACTTAAGAAGAAATAAAACAAGACAGTATATATGGCAAAGATGAGTCCAATGCTCAAATACTATGGAAAAGTGTATCTGGGTGGTTAGAAGAAGGTTTATAGAGATAGTGAAGATGAGACACAAGATAAAATTCTTCTGCTTACACTGTCTTCCAGTCTGATTGTAGAAATGCAGGATGGTAGGAGAACCTGGAGACAAGGTGACTATTTTGGTTGAAGAAGACAATGATAATACGGTGGTTGGTGGGAGCTTCATTTCTAGAGGTTTGTAGGTCTGACTGCACAGTCTCCAATAACAGAGTGTGAACTTTCCTGTGAAAGTTACTGGAAAGCTTCTGAAGACTTTGACTAGGAAAATGATAGATTTTCTTTCTTTTTTAAAAATATTTTTGTTCATTTTTTTTTTTTTTTTTACACTCTACAGCTTAAGCTTTTCAAAATATATTAATTGAGTACCAATTATGTGTCAGACACTGTTCTAGGTGCTGTGGACTCAACACCAAGTGGAATGTCTACACTGTCAACAAGCTGGCAGTTTAATGCAGACAGACAAGTAGATGGCATTTACAAAACAGTATGCTAATTCTATACTGAGACTAATATAAGTGGATCTGGGAACACATAGAGTAACATAGAGGAAGGGGCCTGCATAAGTCCATTTTCACACTGCTGATAAGGACCTGAGACTGGGAAGAAAAAGAGGTTTAACTGGACTTACAGTTCCACATGGCTGGGGAGGCCTCAGAATCATAGTAGGGGGTGAAAGGCACTTCTTACATGGCGGCAGCAAGAGAAAATGGGAACGATGCAAAAGCAGAAACCCCTGATAAAACCGTCAGATCTCGTGAGACTTATTCACTGCCATGAGAACAGTATGGGGAAAATTGACCACATGATTCAAGTTATCTCCCACCAGGTCCCTCCCACAATGTGTAGGAATTATGGGAGTACAATTCAAGATGAGATTTGGGTGAGGACACAGAGCCAAACCATATCATTCCACCCCTGGTCCCTCCAAATTTCATGTTCTCATATTTCAAAACCAATCATTCTTTCCCAACAGTCTCCCGAAGTCTTAACTCATTTCAGCATTAACCCAAAAGCCCACAGTTCAAAGTCTCATCTGACACAAAGCACGTCTCTTCCACCTATGAGCTTGTAAAGTCAAAAACAAGCTAGTTACTTCCCAGATACAATGCGAGTACAGGTATTTGGTAAATACAGCCATTCCGAATGGGAGAAATTGGCCTAAACAAAGGAGTTACAGGGCCCATGCAAGTCCAAAATCCAGTGGGGCAGTCAAATTTTAAAACTCCAAAATGATTTCCTTTAACTCCAGGTCTCACATCCAAGTCATGCTGATGCAAGAGGTGGGCTTCCATGGTCTTGGGCAGCTCCACCCCTGTGACTTTGCAGGGTATAGCCTCCCTCCTGGCTGCTTTCCTGGGCTGGCGTTGAGTGTCTGCAGATTTTCCAGGCAAGTGGTGCAAGCTGTCAGTGGATCTACCACTTTGGGGTCTGGAGGACGGTGGCCCTCTTCTCACAGCTCCACTAGGCAGTGCCCCAGGAGGGACTCTGTGTGGGGGATCTGACTCCACATTTCCCTTCCTTGCTGCCCTAGTAGAGGTTCTCCATGAACTCCTCACTCCTGCAGCAAACGTCTGCCTGGGCATCCAGGTGTTTCCATACATCTTCTAAAATGTAGGCAGAGGTTCCCAAACCCCAATTCTTGACTTCTGTGCACCCATAGACTCAACACCACATGGAAGCTGTCAAGGCTTGGAGCTTGATACCCTCCGAAGCCACAGCCTGAGCTCTATGTTGGCCTCTTTCAGCCATGGCTGGGGCAGCTGGGATGCAGGGCACCAAGTTCCTAGGTTGCACACAGCATGGGGACCCTGGGCCTGGCCCATGAAACCATTTCTCTCTCAGGCCTCCAGGCCTGTGACGGCAGGGGCTGTTGTGAAGACCTCTGACATGCCCTGGAGACATTTTCCCCATTGTCTTGGGGATGAACATTTGGCTTCTCATTACTTATGCAAATTTATGAGGCCAGCTTGAATTTCTCCTCGGAAATGAGGTTTTCTTTTCTATCATATTGTCAGGCTGCAAATTTTTCAAACTTTTATGCTCCGCTTCCCTTATAAAACTGAATGCCTTCAATAGCACCCAAGTCACATCTTGAATGCTTTGCTGCTTGGAAATTTCTTCTTCCAGATACCCTAAATCATCTCTCTCAAGTTCAAAGTTCCACAAATCTCTAGGTCAGGGGCAAAGTGCTGCCAGTCTCTTTGCTAAATCATGACTAGAGTCACCTTTGCTTCCAGTCCCCAACAAGCTCCTCATTTCCATTTGAGACCACCTCAGCCTGGACCTTATTGTCCATATCACTATCAGGCTTTTGGTCAAAGCCATTCAACAAATCTCTAGGAAGTTCCAAACTTTCCCATATTTTCCTTTCTTCTTCTGAGCCCTCGAAACTGTTCCAACCTCTACCTATCATCCAGTTTCAAAGTCTCTTCCATATTTTTGGGTATCTTTTCAGCAATACCCCACTCTACTGGTACCAATTTACTGACTGTATTAGTCCATTTTCATGCTGCTGATAAAGACATATCCAAGACTGGGAAGAAAAAGAGGTTCAATTGGACTTACAGTTCCACATGGCTGGGGAGGCCTCAGAATCACAGTGGAAGCGAAAGACAGTTCTTACATGACAGTGGCAAGAGAAAATGAGAAAGATGCAAAAGCAGAAACCCCTGATAAAACCATCAGATCTCGTGAGACTTATTCACTACCATATGAACAGTATGGGGGAACCACCCCCATGATTCAAATTGTTTCCCACTGGGTCCCTCCCACAACACGTGGAAATTATGGGAATATAATTAAAGATGAGATTGGGATGGGGACATGTGGAAACTATGGGAGTACAATGAGTTTGGGGTGGGGACACAGAGCCAAACCATATCAGGGCCCTAACCCAAGACTGAGAGATTAGGAAAAACTTCCTGAATTAACTTAAGATTGAAATAAGTCTTTCAAAAAACATGTATTTTATCTGATTTAAAAAAATACATATTTTAAATATTAAACTGTTGCCAGGATGATAGGGTAGTTGTATTTTTCCCTATTCCTCCTGCTAAGTAAAATTTAAAACTCTAGATAATATATATAAACATAAAAATACCTTGAAAGATGGAGAGAAGAAGGCATACTATGAATTTAAGGAATGATATGGTGGTGAGGTCCCAGAGTTATCTTTGTGTACCTTTTTGGAGCTGTAGAAGCCAGCGACTTGAAAGCACCAATGGGCACTGACGAAAAAGACCCAACAAAAGGTTACTCCCGCTAGCCAAAAAACCACGAAAGGGGTAATCTATTATAATAAGAGAGAAAACATCTAGACAATACATTTTCTGCTTCCACCAAACACCACAGAAACACACACACACACACACACCCCAAAAAACTGTGGCCCTACCTCCACTTCCACCAGAAAAGTCCAAGAAGGGAACCACCTAAACTTACACCCTTGCCAGAATATAATGAGGCACCCTGCCTTAGTCTGTTCAGGTGGCCATAACAAACTATCATAAACTATGTGGCTTATGAACAACAGACATTTATTTCTTACAGTTTGTGAGGCTGGGAAGTCCAAGATCAAGATGCCAGTAGGTTCAGTGTCTGGTGAAGTTCCACTTCCCATTTCATAGCTGTCCTGGCAGGCCTCATGAAGAAAAGCTGTCCTTCCCACACTAGGCTTGGTGCACGGCCTGTGCATTGCAGTGTCTGAAGGGGGTTGCATTCAATGACTCAGGGCCCCTGGCCGGTCATGTTCTTTCACATATTTACATTCCTAGTCCAGGTGCCTTCATTCTTAGGTCTCTCTATATGAGGCCTTGGACTGAGGTGCTCTTCACCTTCTCCTTAAGGGGGAAAGAGGGGAGACATTGAAGACATTTTTCCCTACTCTGACTCAATAACTACTACTCTTCCCTTAGCCTTTGCCTTCCCTCTGGCCTCAGGATCTATAAATCTGCTGAAATCTTTTGTTTGGGGCTCCCTGAACAGTGAAACAACCCCAACATCTATGCTGATTCACCTGATTCTCCACCAGGGTACTATTCAATGGGGGAAAATGGAACTGGGTGAGTCAGCATTTTCTCTGCTTTTAGTCTCTTGCTTACACCATCACAGGGAGTGATTACAAGTTCAACTCTTGTTTTTTGCATGTTACTTTAATTAGCTACTCCAACACCTGACAGTTCAGCTCTCTCTTCTAACTCAGCTGAACTCTTGACACATCCAGCACTGAACTGACTGCCATGATGGGGGACATCAGAACAAGTATAACAGCACCAGTCCTTTCTTCTCATCCCTTTTCCTCTTCCTGGAGAAGCTCAGTGGCAGCATAGTGTGTGGCAGTAGAAGAAGTGGAAAGGCAAGAAAGAGGAAACTAAAACAAGAGACCATTGTCCCTTCTCTCCAGCTGATCAGGCCCAAGCTTGGAAAGCAGAAAAGTTGTACATTAGGATGTGAGATTAAAGTTTTGATTTTGATGAGATTGTGGTGTTGAATATCTGAAAATTGACACACTCTTTCCACAGGAGTCCCCATGTCCTAATGTCTGAAAAAGACTGGAAAAGCTCTGAGATCTTTCTGGAGTAGAATACAGAATTGGGAATGGTGATCTGGCAGAACCACTTTGAAGAGTGATAATATGAGGGAACAGAGCTATTTCACTATTTTATATTATGTAGTCCTTGAAACATACTAAATCCTTTTCTGTAAGTTATTTTTTTCGTTTACTTTTACTTTAAAAAATTAACCCAGGTGATAGTTATATTTGTGTATGGTGTGAGGTAGGGATCAATGTTTTCTCTCCTTCATTTGCCAAATGCTTTGCCAATTGTCACCTTGCACTCTCATATGTAGTAAATTAATACAAACTGTTTGCTACTCCTCCCATTGAGAGGTGGGACTTAATTCCTCTCCACTTAAATCTGATTGGCCATAGTGGTCTGCTTGACCATTGAAAGGTGTCAGAAATGACTGAGGCTAGGTCATAAAATGCCTTCAACTTCATCCCAGTCCTCTTAGAATGTTTACCTTTAAAATATTCTTGGATCCCTGATCAGCATGTAAGAGGTCAAACTACTCTGAGGTTGCTATGCTAAAAAGATCATGCAATAAAACATATTGAGAGGTCTTAAGACTAATAAAGAGAGAGATGTCTGGCCAGCTCTACTTGTTAGAGCCCCCAGGGCTCATATGGAGCAGACGAGTCGTCTCTGCTAAGATTGCAGATTCAGGAGTGAAATATTCTTGTATTTTAAGCTACTGTGTTGTAGGGTGATTTATCACTAACTGACACTGCATATGTCTGCTTCTGGACTCTGTTTCATATCATGATCAATTTGTCTGTTTTTGTTACAGTGCTACACTGCTTCAATTACTGTTGTAAAGTTTGAGATGTAAAAATTTTGTTTCCCAAATTTTCTTATTATTTTTGCACATTACATTTCCAGATGATCTTTAGACTCAAGTTTCAAACAGCATCAACAAAAGCCACTGGGATTTTTATTGGGATTGCATGGAACTTTTACAGTAATTTAAAATGAATTGGTTCCTTTATACAATGGAGTGTTTTCAAGAGGAAATAGAATAATTATATTATTCAAATCTATTTGTATCTAATATAGTTTCATACTTTCTTTATATTGATTTTATATATTATTTGTTATTTATTTCTAAAATATCATAGTTATTTTATTAAAGACTTTAAAAGAACAGTTTTACATTTACAACAAAGAGGAAGGTATAGAGATTTCCCATAGATCCCTGCCTCCACATATGCATAACCTCCCCCATTATCAACATCTCCCACCAAAGTGGTACATTTGTTACAATTGATCAACTACATTGACACATCATTATCACCTAAACCCCATAAAACTATGGATTTACATTAGGGTTCACTCTTGGTGTTGTACATTCTATGGGTCTGGACAAGTGTATAATGACATGTAGCCACCACTATAGTATCATATAGAGTCTTTTCAGTGCCCTAAAAATCCTCTGTGCTCTGCCTAGTCCTCTCTTCTCCCCCTCAAACCCCTGGCAACTACTGAGATTTTACTTTTCCATAGTTTTATATTTTCCAGAATGTCATGTAGTTGGAATCGTATCATATATAGCCTTTTCAAATTGACTGCTTTCACTTAGTGATGTCCATTTAGGTTTCCTCCATGTCTTTTCATGGCTTGCATTTCTTCTTTGCATTGAATAATATTCCACTATCTGGCTGTGCCAGAGTTTATCCATTTACCTACTGAAGGCCATCTTGGTTGCTTCCAAATTTTGGCAATTAAAAATAAATTCATACGCAGGTTTTTGTGTGGACATCGTTTTCAGCTCCTTCGGGTAAATACTAAGAAATACAACTGCTGAATGGTATGATAAGAGTATGATTAATTTTGTAAGAAACTGGCCAGGCGCAGTGGCTCACACCTGTAATCCCAGCACTTTGGGAGGCCGAGGTGGGTGGATCATGAGGTCAGGAGATTGAGACCATCCTGGCCAACATGGTGAAACCCTGTCTCTACTAAAAACACAAAAAAATTAACTGGGCGTGGTGGCGCTTGCCTCTAGTTCCAGCTACTTGGGAGACTGAGGCAGGAGAATCGTTTGAACCCAGGAGGTGGAGGTAGCAGTGAGCCAAAGTCGGGCCTCTGCACTCCAGCCTGGTGACAGGATGAGACTCCATCTCAAAAAAAAAAGAAAAAAAAAGAAAAGAAACTGTCGAACTGCCTTCCAAAGATGTTATAGTTTTTTGCTACATTGAATTAAAAAGTTAATATTATATATTCTAATTGAGTAATCTGTAATAAAACACAATTGATTTTAAATTTTATCTTTTAGATTTTTATACTGATAAGCATTTGGATATTTCAAGTGGTTCTTGTGTGGAACACTGCTATTGTCAATCAAAACCTAGTCTCCCTTTCCTTCTGGACAAATAGCTAAAATATATTACTAAACACCCTGACTATTAGCTCTGGCCATGTGACCAAGTCAAATAATAGATTAAGAATACAAGCAATGGGGGTCACTTCTAAAAAATCCCCCACATGCACCCTGCTATGCATGTGATATTAAGTCCCCAGGGAATAATGGAGCCACAAGGTGGAAACATGCTGAGTTTCTGAGTTACATCATGGAGAGCTGCACGCAGACCTGGAGCATTTTATCTAAATGAAAATAAACTTCTTTTTAAGCAATTGGAAACTTAGTGCTCATTTGTTATAATGGTTTAGCCTACCTTAATGAATGCTTTGGATTTTCTAGGAAGGATGACCATATCATCTGCAAACAGACTATTTTCCATTTATTATGATTTCTAAAACAATGCTGAATCAGGCATCTTAGTCTGTCCTTATTTTAATAGTAGTGTCCCATTAAAAAGTGCTGTTCTGGTAACTACTTAGTTGCTTTGGGTTTCTGATAAGTAGGAAGCATCCATTGTTTTATTGTTTACTAATACATTTTTTTTAAATACCCAGAATGCAAATTTGTCCAACACATTTTTGTTATCCATCTAATCATGTATTTTGTATTTTTTAATCTAGTAAACAATGTGAATACATTAACAGATTTCCTATTGCTGATCCATCCACAGTTTCCTGAAACCAACCTTACTAAATTAAATCAACAAAGTTTACTTTAAAATTGTATTTCTCTTAAACCAAAGAGCAATACTATGATTATATTATTTTGTTTCTTCAGAATTTAGTAGTTAACTTATTTTATTTATTAATTTATTTTATTTAAAATTTCCCCCGGCTTTATTGAGGTATAATTGACAAATAAAATTATATATATTTAAGATGTTTAATGTGATGCTTTGATACACATATAAATTGTGCAATGATTATCATAATTAAGCTAATTAGCATATTCAGCACAAAATTATTTTGAATTTGCTTGGCTTATTACGTATCCATTGCTATCTTTTGCAAGTCCAGCTGTCTGTAGTAGTCTCAATCACTGCCCTTTTTCCTACCTTACCTCTTAGCTCCCCTTGGGTGGTACCAAGTGCTTCTGAGTTGCAGATACTTCAGCGGGCTTGCTTCTTTTCAGGACTGGCTTCTACAGTGGTACTTACACTGTATATTTCTCTTCTTTCCCAAGTCAGTAACCGTACTTCCCTATATTTTCTTCCAAGGGTTCATTGAATTTTTCTCTATGAAGTTATTTCTTTCCTCCCCTCTCCCTAATCTTTTACCTCACGGTTTTTCCCTTTTAAAATACTTCCTGTGTTTTGAATGAAATTTAGAAAGAGAGGAGAACAATCTATTATTTAAAACTGAAGCTCTCAAGACCAGACTGGGCAACATAGGGAGACTCCATCTTTATAAAAAATATTAAAAAATTGAAAAAGTATATTAGCCAAGCATGGTGGTGCGTCTGTAGTCCTACCTACTCCAGAGGTTGAGGTGGGAGGATCACTTGATCTCAGGAGTTTGAGGCTGCAGTGAGTGATGACTGTGTCACTGCACTCCAAACTGGGTGACAGAGCAAGATCCTGTCTCTAAAAAAAGAAGAATTTAAAAATTTAATTTAATTTATAAAAAAAAAAACCTCGAATGTTGTACATGTCATTATACATTTGTCCAAATCCATAGAACTACAGCTGGGCCATGGTGGCTCAAACTTGTAATGCTAGTGCTTTGGGAGACAAAGCCTAGAGGATTGCTTGAAGCCAGGAATCCAAGACCAGCCTGGGTAACAAAGCAAGACTCCATCTCTATGAAATAATAATAATAATAAAAATTAGCCAGGCATGGTGGCACTGCCTGTAGTCCCAGCTACTCAGGAGGGTGAGGTGAGAGGACCACTTGAGTCCAGGAGTTCGAGGCTGCAATGATCTATTATTTTACCACTGCACTCCAGCCTGGGTGACAGAGTGAAACCCTATCTCTTAAAAAAATAAAGAGTGAACTCTAGTGTAATATACCACTCTAGTGGGGGATGCTTACTGTGGGGGAGGTTATGAATGTGAAGGGGTAGGAGGAATATGTGACTTCTCCGTACTTTCAACTCAATTTTGTTACAAACCTAAACCTGTTCTAAAATGTAAACTCTATTTTTTTTTTTTTTTTTTAGAAAAAAGCAAAATTGAAACTTCTGATAAACTGACCCATATTTTCCTTAGAAGAATTAACCAGAATTTGTATTATCTCGTCCATACAAGATAAATATTCTAGGTAGATTTTACTTCCTTTTTCCTTGTTACTTGAGCTTGAAATTAGTAGGAATTTTAGTTCCAGATTGCTTCAGTTTTAGAAGTATTATTAACTTCTATTTTAGTCATCTTTTTCCTAACAGCGCCATTAAGTTTCACAATATTATCTGCAATCATTCTGACTCAAAGATTTTACTGATTTCTTTGCCTGCTACTATTTTGTTGGTTTAGTTTCACATCTTCCTCTTTCTTGAATTCTTCACTATGATTTATTTTTCATTTTACAGAAGTCATTCTGGGGCTCTTTTATTTCTCTCTGAAAATATGTGGGTGGTATATGATCTGTGTCATTACACATCTGAAAATATTCTTTACCTCCATACTTAGTGATAATTTTGATTGCATATAGAATTTAAGATTTAAACTACTTTTCCACAGAACTTCATAAACAGAGCTCCATTGTCTTTTAACATCTAGTATTGTATGTAAGAAGTTCCATGCTCATCTAATTTTCATTTCTTATGCATAAATTGTTGTGTTTCTCTGGAAAATTAAAATATTTTAATTTTAATCCTGGATTTTGAAGTTTTAGTAGAGATGGGGTTTCACCATGTTGGTCAGGCTGGCCTCGAACTCCTGACCTCGAGTGAGCCACCTGCTTTGGCCTCCCAAAGTGCTGAGATTACTGGCGCAAGCCACCGCACCCGGCAGGATTTTGAAATCTGTATTTAAAAAAAATTAATATTACTGCTCTTCACTTACTGAACCCTTTTAATCTGAAGATAGAAAACTTTAGGTCAGGGAAATTTTCTTTTATTATTTCTTTGATTATTGCTTTCATTCATTTTCTCTGTTTTTTTCCTTCTTCATCTCCTGTTACTAGACGTGGAATTTTTTAGACCTATCTTCCATGTCATTTATCTTTAATCATTTACATCTCTTTTTTTTTTTCCAGTTGTGTAGAATTATATTACTTGTTTTACAAGCCAACAATTTTATTAATCTATTTTCATTCTACTATTTTGCCTCCCACCAAAATTTTACCTTTATAATCATGTTTTTAATGTCTAGAATGCACTAGTTCTCCAATGGCTTTCTTTTATGAAATCTGATTTCTTCATTTTACTAAATCATGGCCACTTAACTCTCTCTGAGGACAATAATTTAAAAAATTTCTTACAGTTGTCTCCTATTTCTTGCTTTAATGCTCTTTACTTAGCAGTCAGGTCTTCAGCTTAGTTATGTTGGTGCCCTTCTCTTAGCCTGTTGACTTTCTTCTTTGTTGTCTATAACTGTTTACCAGTAAAGACTTGCATTGATTAACAATGGTATCAAGTGTGGGTTTCTTCAGAATTTGTGAATGTCACTGATACACACTCCTAAGCAGGTGTATTAGTCCATTTTCACACTGGTGTAAATAACTACCTGAGACTGGGTGACTTATGAAGAAAAGAGGTTTGACTTATAGTTCTGCATGGCTGGGGAGGCCTCACGAAACTTACAGTTGTGGCAAAAGGCAAAGGGGAAGCAAGGCGCATCTTCCCATGGCAGAGCAAGAGAGAGAGAGAGAGAGTGAAGGGGGAAGTGCCACACGCTTTCAAACAACCAGATCTCATGGAGCTCACTCACAGTCACAAGAACAACAAGGGGGAAGTCCACTCCCATGATTCAATCACCTCCCGCTAGGCCCTGCCCCCAACACACAGGGATTACAATTGGAGATAATATTTGGGTGTGGACACAGAGACAAACCATACTTGCAGGCCTCCTTGCTTTTCGGATGACTGCCTACAGTGCCCTCTGAGTACCCTTACCCAGATGCAGTCAGTAGGTGGGCACTTCTAAAAGCTGTGTTTTCCTCTAGGATGTTTTGATGGTGAGCAGACTGACAGAATAGGAGCCCCTCAACTGAGGAAGCAGGAACTTCTTATGATGAAGACAATGCTTTAAAAGCCTTTCCTGTTGCACTGAGTGTTTTTTTTCCTTTTCCTTTTCTTCCATTATACTGATCTAAATTTGAACAAGGCACAGCCATTTCTCTGGCTCCTCTCTGGCAGGCAGATTCCCATTTTTGTTATGGAGTTGCTTTGCTAACTGCAGTCGGGAGAGGCCATAGCCAGGCTTGAGAATGCACAGAGCAGGATTCTGGCCCAGCTCCTGCCATATTTCTAAGACCCCACCCACTCCCATGCTTCCATGACCCACTCCTGCTTCTTGGAGTTTAAACTTTTCTGAACTCTCTTAAGAAACCAAACTATGCACTCCTCCATCACCCCTCCTTCTTTACTTGTATTAGAAGGCAGAAGTTTTGGCAATTAACTTAAAAATTAATTTCATTCGATATGCTTTTATAATATCCAGAAATTCCTCAAGTTTCTGGTCATTTGCAGAAGCTTTCTTTGCTTTCACAGGTGCTGTATATTTATTAGTATTTTTTTTTTTTTAATGTCAGTGAAATTTTAGTGGAAGCAATGCAAAGAAAAAAACATGAACTCAGTCCACTATCTTCAGTGGAAGACCCTTGGCCATATAAATACAGTCATATCTTCTCTCTCTCTGTCTGTCTCTCAGTCTCTCCTTCTGTGTCTCTTTTTCTTGCACTCTGTCTTTATGATCCAGGGTTCACAATCTGTTCCTTAGAGGTTTAAATAGTTGGGGGAAAAAAGCCTAGGTCAAAGTGTCTAACTCCTATGGTATGACAACAACAGCAACAACAAACTTTATTCTTTTATCCTACAAGTAGTCATGGGTGTGTGAATAAACCCAGATAAACTTTTTGATGGTGTTAAGGCAAGGGGCAGAGGACAGGGTGGTTAGAAAGGGAAGATTATAGGGTGATATTTCCAAAAATGTAAAGCAGGAATGTTCAATAATTTCCATTATAACTTAGGCCTTATTATATACCTTCCCTTTGTACTTGGGGGCTAGACTTTTTCCAGGCTGAAAGTATAACTGACCACTGCTAATTTCTGCAGCCCTGGAAGTTCGCATAGGTGCTTGATCTTGAGATTGCTCATATATTCACTGGTATTTGAACAGAGATTGCACTTCTTTGCCACTTAGTCTTGCACCATCAGCACCCCTCAAATCATCCATCTTTTCAGACTACTGGATTATCTCTCTTAGGCTGGTTAATTTACTTTCAAGTCATCTTGGGAGTTCATGAGGAGTCCCCATTGTCCACGGAGCCTGATACAGTGGCTACACTGACAGGTTTTCCATTACTCATAAATGGCACATCTGTTCTTACTGGTCTTAATCTTCACTTTCAACTGTTTTTGGCAATGGGCTAATATAAATTCCTTTTTCATTTCTTCATAATCCCATTAAAAAATAGACTTTATTTTTTAGAGCAGTTTTAGGTTCACAGCAACATTGAGCAGAAGGTGCAGAGATTTGCCATATAACCCCTGGCTCCATACACACATAGCCTCCCCCATTATCAACACGCCCCACCATAGGGGTGCATTTGTTACAACTGATGAACCTACATTGACATCTCAGTATCATCCGAAGTCCGTAGTTTACATTTGGGTTAACCCTTGGTGTTGTACATTCTATGGGTTTGGATGAATATATAATGACATACATCTCCTGTTATAGTATCATGCAGAATAATTTCACTGCCCTAAAAATCCTCTATGCTCTGCCTATTCATTCCTTCCTTCCCCCAACCCTGGGCAGCCACTGATGCTTTTACTGTCTTCATAGTTTTGTTTTTTCTAGAATGTCATATACTTGAAATCATATAGTATATAGCCTTTTCAGTCAGGCTTCCTGCACTTAGTAATATATGTTTAAGATTCATCCATGTCTTTTTATGTCTTGATAGCTCATTTATTTTTGTCACTGAATAATAAATATTCCATTGTCTGGATGTACCATAGTTTATTTATACATTTACCTACTGAAGGCCATCTTGGTTGCTTCCAAGCTTTGGCTGTTAAGAATAATGCTGTGGCAAACATCTATGTGAAAACAGCTTTTGTGTGGACATAAGTGTTCGAATTTTTGAATAAATACCAAAGAATATGATTTCTAGATTGTATGATTAGGGTATGTTTAGTTTTGTAAGAAACTGCCAAAGTGTCTTCCAGAATGGCTCTACCATTTTGCATTCCCACCAGCAATGAATACAGTTCCTGTTGTTCCACATCTTTCAGTGCTTGGTGTTGTCAGTGTTTTGAGTTTTGGCAATTTTAATGGTATTAATTTAATATCATTAAATGGCACTTAGTGGGTATTGGTATCTTATTGTTTCCTAGTTACATTTGACTTTCTGTCCTCTAATTGAAAAGTATCTGTGATGGTTAATACTGTCAACTTGATTGGATTGAAGGATGCAGAGCATTGATCCTGGGTGTGTCTATGAGGGTGCTGCCAAAAGAGATTAACATTTGAGTCAGTGGGCTGGGGAAGGCAGATCCACCCTTAATCTGGTGGGCACCATCGAATCAGCTGCCAGCAAATATAAAGCAAGCAGAAAAACATGAAAAGGAGAGATGGGCCTAGCCTCCCAGCCTGCGTCTTTCTCTCGTACTGCGACGCTTCCTGTCCTGGAACATCGGACTCCAAGTTCTTCAGTTTTGGGACTTGGACTGACTGGCTTTCCTTGTTCCTCAGCTTGCAGATGGCCTATTGTGGGACCTTGCGGTTGTGTAAGTTAATACTTCATAAACTCATATATATATATCTCCTATTAGTTCTGTCCCTCTAAGAGAACCTTGACCAATACAGTGTCTTTTCCTTTAGGATCTTTACGTGACTTAGAATTAATTATGCATTCCACTTTCTCTACTGCCATATACTGAGAGGCAGAAGGAGAGTAAAGGGAACATGGAAAGAAAGGGAAACACATTAAACAATTTTAGTCTTGTGGGGTAGAGCTTGCAGGGTAGAACATGTGTGCACGCACACACTGAATGCCATTTTCACCTCTCTCCATCAATTCAGAAATCCCTCTAACTCTTGGAAGACAACTGAAGTAGGTACAGAGAGGTTGGTATACCTAATGGCTTGCAGAAAGCTTATGTCATTCGGTCTAGCAAATTCATAAGCTAAAGTATTTCTATTTTATTTTTAAAGAAATTAGAAGGAGGGTTAAAATTGAGGAAACAAAATTTTCTTGAAATTAAGAATGGGGAGCTGAAGGGAAATCAAGTGTTCGTAATCTATGGTGTCTTGGTGTCTTGAGAGCCAGGGTCAGAGCAGGTAGGTTTTGAGATTCTTTTAAGTAGGAAAACATACACGAAGCAAAACTAGGTGATATCCAAAAGACTTTAATTTTAGGAAGGAGCATATGATAGAAAGAATAATGGCCTCCCAAAGATATCTATGCCTTAATATCCAGAACCTATGAATATATTACCTTACATGGCACAAAATATTTTGCAGCTATGATTAAGTTAACAATCTTGAGGTGGGGGAATTTTTCTAGATGATCCTCATGGACCCAATGTAATTGCAGGAGTCCTTCTTAGAGGGAGGCAAAATGAACAAAGTCAGATAATGTGAGGACAGAAGCAGGAGTCAGAGAACAGAGAAGATGATACACTGCTAGCTTTGGAGATGAAAGAAGGAGCCATGAGCCAAGAAATGCAGTTCACCTCTAGAAGATAAAAAGAGAAACGAATTCTTCCCTAGAGACTGCAGAAGGAATGCAGCCCAGCAGACCCATTTTAGATTTCTGACCTCCAGAGCTGTAGGAAAATAATTTTGTATGTAGTTTTCAGCCACTGAATTTATGATACTTTGCTATAGTAACAGTATAAATTGAATCCAGATTATCTTACTTAGTGATTGGTATGAGGAAAAATAAAATAGAAAAAATTATTTGCTATTTTAAATTATCACATGTTGAAGTAATAGAGTGGCTCATTGGGTCTATCAAACTCAAAATGTTCCATAGATTGGATTAAGAAAAGTGAAGCAATGCTAAGGTGTAAGGCAGGGAATCATCTGTTTAAGAAGTCCCTAGGTGCTAGCACATTAGCAGAGCTGAGATTAGAGCTCATGTCACATCACTGATGACAAGAGTGTGCCTGTTATTGAATTATTGTCTCTCAGCTCCAAATCCACCCTCCAATGTTATGCTTGATAGCCAAGATGGATCTCGTAAACATTTCTTCTTTACCTCTTGGCAGCACGTCAAGTTTTGTCAGTAGACAGCAATAGAGGAACACTAGAGGGGGAAGGGACTTCTTTTCCTGCTTTAGCTGTTCGTTTCCCTCCTTCCCATGGTGCTTGGCTGGCCTATGCAGGATACCCAGTTGAGATGACCCCTGGCAAGTTTGAATGGTATGAGCCACAGGCAGCTTCCTAAAAAGGTGGCTTCTTTGTGATCTTAGCAACATCTTTGTGGGTGGCTTCTGGATGAGTTCTGTAGGGAACTTCTGACAGCCTTCAGTGAATTCATTAGCAACCTCTGCTGACAGCTTCCTCGGGAGTTTCATTGGCACCCGTTGGTGGTTCTCTGCCTGCCACCCTTGGCCTGCAAACTATGGACCAACTGTGGCTTTTCTGTCATCCTACAGGCTGAAGCCACAGTCCTTTTATTGTGATCTGTATCCCAGTTCTGAGGAAGAGGCCCCCTTCCAAGTTTGTTCCATCTTTGAGTTCTCTCATTCAGACCTCGGGTAATCTTTAGATTATTATCTAATAAATCTATTATCCCCTCTTGGTAGCTAATCCCCTAAAATTATTAATAATTCTTTACATTAATATTTCCTCTTAAAATTACTGTGTTCTTTCTGTCTCCTGACTGTTCTTTGACTGATACTACGACAGGAAGCCAAAGAAAGAATTAGTGTGCTGCATGGGACCAAGCTCACACATGAACATCCCTTCTCATCAGCCTCCTCATAACAATTTTATGATTCTTTTGGATATTATTTTTGTTCTAGCATGGATTTTGATGTTGCTTACAAACATTTCCTGAGTACATATTGTGTATTTGAGCATCTAAAAGAACTGCATAACGAGCAACACCCGTACACATGTGTATGCACACACACACACACACAACTACTCCTATTAGGAGTTGCTTCAACATCAATAGGCTTCAACATCAACTGTCCTTAACTAGCACTGAGAATATCAGAGAGAAAGCTCTCTGCGCTTTTCTTTTTGAGACTTGATTAGATAAATTGAAGACATTTTGTGCTCCAAAAATCTATAATATTTGATTTGAGTGGTGTGAATGTCAAATAGCAAAACGTTAGTGAAACGAAAGGACAGTTTTGAAGGCTAGCCATGGATTGTGGGACTGATGAGAGGCATGGTGAGAGACATAAGGAGTGACCATTGAGAACTAGAAAAGATGTTCTGGGCTGGAAGTTGTTCTCCTTGTGCCAAATGCAGGGAAATCTACAAAAACCCTCTCACCATATAGAAGAAGCCATTTTTTTTTTCTTTTTTTTTTTTCTGAGATGGAGTCTCATTCTGTAGCCCAGTCTGGAGTGCAGTGGTGCGATCTCAGCTCATTGCAAGCTCTGCCTCCCGGGTTCATGCCATTCTCATGCCTCAACCTCCTGAGTAGCTGGGACTACAGGCACCCCGCCACCACACTCCGGTAATTTTTTGTATTTTTAGTAGAGACAGGGTTTCACCATGTTATCCAGGATGGTCTCAATCTCCTGACCTTGTGGTCCACCCCCCTTGGCCTCCCAAAATGCTGGGATTACAGGCATGAGCCACCATGCCTGGCCAGAAGAAGCCATTCTTAGACACTACGTAGCAGACATATTTTTCAGAGCAGGAGAAGATACACAGAAACACATGGAAGCAGATGTAAAACCATAAATCTACATAGACATGGTAGATTTTTACTTTAAAGTCTGAATTTTGAGCATTTGCAGATTGAATGACTGGGAACTTTTTCCATTAACAGTCTTGCATTCTGTAATAAACAGACCAATGTGAATTAGATTAGGTTAGCATTCAGAAAAAGTCAGCCAGTGATAAAGAGCCAGGGCAGCTATCAAACGAAAAGACTTTGTGCAGGTAACTATTCTGGATAGTTAATGTCCTTAGACCTAGTGACTCACTTCTAACAAAGACACTGCAGCAAAAGTGATGGGCTGTCATTTCTAAGATTGTTTAAAAAGGTGTTGACTTCCACCAACACACACACTCTGTCTCTCTCTCTCTCTCTCTTGATCACTGTCATGCTCATTCTGATGAAGTCAGCTGCTGTGTTGTAAGCTGTTGTATGAAGGGGCATGTGTGACAAGAAACTGAGAGTAGCTTCTGTCCACACTCAGCAAGATTTGAGGCCCTCAGTCTACTATTATGCAGAACTGAATCTTCCTTAGTTCCTTCTTCACTCAAGCCTTCAGATGAGACCACAGCCTCTGCCAATATCTTGATTCCAACCTTGTGAGACACCTTGAGGCACAGACACCAAACTAAGCTGTGCCCAGGCTCCTGACCCACAGATACTGTGGGATAACACATTTGCTGTTTAAGTAACTAAGTTTTGTTACACTGCAATAGATAATCAGTGCAAATACATAAAAGATGCTGGGTGCAGTGGCTCACACTTGTAATCCCAGCACTTTGGGAGGATGAGGTGGGCAGATGACTTAAGGCCAGGAGTTTGAGACCAGCCTGGCTGACAAGGCAAAACCCTGTCTCTACAAAAATAAAAAAATTAGCTGGGCATGGTGGCACATGCCTGTAATCCCAGCTACTTGGGAGGCTGAGGCACAAGAATCACGTGAACCCAGGAGATGGAGGTTGCAGTGAGCCAAGAATGAGCCACTGCACTCTAGCATGGGTGGCAGAGCGAGACTCTGTCTCAAAAATAAATAAGTAAATAAATAAATAAATAAATAAATAAATAAAGAGTATTGTTACACTGGTTTTCTGTGGCTGCTGTAACAAACTACCACAAAGTTGGTGGGTTAAAACCACAGAAATTTATTTTCTCATGGTTATGGAGGCCAGATGTCCAAAATCAGTATCACGAGGCTGAAATCACAGTGTTAGCAGGACCACACTCCCTCTGAAGGTTCCCCCTGCCAGCTGCCGACATTCCTTGCCTTGTGATAGCATCATTGTAGCCTTTGTGAATGGCACTTATAAATCTGTCTACCCCCATCTTCACATGGCCCCTTTTCGTGTGTGTGTGTGTGTGTGTGTGTGATCTCCCTTTGCCTCCCTCTTAGAAAGATACCTGCAATTGCATTTAGGGTCCACTCTATTAATAATCCAGATCATCTCTTCATCTCAAGATCCTTACCTTCATCACATCTGCAGAGGTGCTTGTTCTATATAAGGTGACATTTACAGAGTCCAGGAGTCAGGACATGAATACTTTTGGTGGTGGGGGGTGGCAGGCATTCTCAGCCTACCATGCATACCTACTGTTTTAAAGCTCATTATGCTCCAGATACAATGCTAAACACTTATATATGCATTTTTACTTATGTGCATTTCACTTACATATGTTACCATGCCTCATTTATACATACAGAAATGGAGTCTCAGAGAGCTCGAGTGACTTGACTCAGGTCACACAGCTATTTAGTGGTGAAGCCAGGGTGAACCCAGGCAATCTGACCTCTGAGTTTGAATATCTAACTGCTCTGCTGTGTTACTTTTCCATTATATGCTTAAGCTAACTAATTAGCAAAGGGCATATCTATTTTCCTGGATATAATATATTTGGTGAGTTCTTACTAATGGTGTGACTTTTGGTATCTTTATAGTTTCCAAATTGAAAGGTCTTTTTAAGGAGAGGCACTTGAACTGGGAGGACCTTATCTAACATTTAGAATAAAAATTACTGTTGCCTAGAGAAGATAGACCAAGTAAATAACATTTCTCACATAATGGATCCTAGACAAGCACATCACATTTACATAAACCCAATCTCTGTTGTTGAGGGTCTAAAGAACTAGAATAGGCAAGCTGTGCTCTTTTGTGCAAAGCTCTTCACGGGAACTGATTGCTTTGAGCACTTAGAGGCACTTCTCTATAATTAGTTTTGGATGGATTTATTTGGCTTTCCTGGGAAAAGTAGATCTAGAGGTGAAATCTGAATGAGGTTAGAAAAGAGGTGATTCTTGTGTTGATCAAAGTTCAAAATGAGAAGATACGTAATGGATTCCAGATTAGGATCTGTTCAGCATTTGCTATGCTATTCCTTTAACAGCTTGCTGATTTTCCACATATGACCCGGTAGTCTAAAAATTCAGATCACACAGAAACTTCAGTCTTGTTTAGATTTAGGCTTTAGGCTTATGAATCTCTTTTTCCATATGTTTCTTCTTGGGGGCAGATTCTAAATTTAGGAAAGTAATGGTGTCGGAGGCCTAAGAGTGATTTCTTGAGCTTTTGTTTTATTGCTGTCGCATTATGATGGCGTGGCCATCCCTTCCTCAGTGTGACATGCCTGCACAGGTGTGCAGATGGCTAAAGGATTCAGGAGATGGGACTTGGATGGCAGATGGTCATGCCTTGTCCTGATTCCAACCACACTTTGAACATTCTGTCCCTCCTCTGACATGCCTCACTTCAGATGGCAACCTCATTTGGAGGTAAATTGTTTTTCACCGTGCTTTTCGTGTTGGAGTTGACCTCGTCCCTGGCACTGTGTGAAATGAATTGGCCTACTTTCTGCCCCACGGATATCAGAGGCTTATTGATATTTAGTGAATGCTTTGTCATTTTGATCCTAGAAAATAGAGCCTGAAGAGATCTTCTAATTTTACTAAGATCATCCCATCTCCCTTATTGCAGTATCTCCCTAAAGACAGATGCTTTATGAATGAAGGAGTTCTAGAGTCAACTAAGTTGGGATGGTTCACAGAAAGAAGAGTTTTGAGGCCAAATGACTTTAGAAAATGTTGATTTCCCTCTTCCTTCTATCATCCCTGTAGCTGAAATATTGACAACCACACCTTATCTCTTTAGCTCCCCTCTGAGTACCATGGAAGGTATTTCTGGCATTTTTGTAGTTTCTCACTTTCATCCAGGTTCTTTTCTTCTTTGCCTGAGGAATTTCTTCAGCAATCTGGGAGAGTCCGTGCTCCTGCTGGTAAAACCTGAAAGTGTGGGTGAATTTAGCCGGGCGCGGTGGCTCCCGCCTGTAATCCCAGCACTTTGGGAGGCCGAGGCAGGCGGATCACGAGGTCAGGAGATCGAGACCATCCTGGCTAACACCGTGAAACCCTATCTCTACTAAAAATACAAAAAATTAGCTGGGCGTGGTGGCCGGCACCTCTAGTCCCAGCTGCTCAGGAGGCTGAGGCAGGAGAATGGTGTGAACCTGGGAGGCAGAGCTTGCAGTGAGCCAAGATTGCAGCACTGCACTCCAGCCTGGGCGACAGAGCGAGACTCCGTCTGGGAGGAAAAAAAAAAAAAGAAAGTATGGGTGAGTTTACACCCTCAGAGCAACCCTCAATCATGGAAAAACTGGACTTGATAGATAAAGGCCTCCCCACCCTCTGTGAAACAATTCCAAAGCCATGTCATAGTTTCTTAGACAGTTTCCAGCAGAACTGAGCTCTACTTACTCATGGCACTAACTTGTTCATTAACACAATCTTACTGTTTCCTCATTTCCCTATCAATTTTTCCTGTCTCATTTGTGTCTCTTATTTTTGCCTTTGACATTAACTACCTGCACCCAAGTCTTTGTCTAAGAGTGTGTTTTAGGGGATGTTCTCCATTTCTTTGGATAATCCTAATTTATAGTAGCTTTGAGAAGTACAGAAATGTCTCTTATCCTGTTTCCTAAACATCCTCCCACAGACCTTTTTTAACTTTAACATTCTGTGCATCTGATGTTTTTCACACTGTAGTTCCTGAATTGCTGTGGTTCCTGGAGATATTTCAGGTAGAAGTATTCTAAAGAGCTTCCCACAAAAGAGAGCCTACAGCCCATTTTTGTGTTTGAGTATCCTTTGCAAAAGCCTCAAGGCCACAGGTCCACAAGGGACCTTACAGTGTATTTATCTCATTTTATCAATGGAGAAATAAAGACCTGGAGTGTTGAACTCTCATTTGGCTCAATCATCTGAGATTACATAGGAAGTGTACACACAAATTCTTTAGCCCAAGGGTCAGTAAACTATGGTTCATGGGCAAAACTCAGCCTGCTGTCTTTGTATATAGCCCACAAGCTAAGAATAGTTATGGCATTTTTTAATGATTGAAAAGAAATTTTAAAATAATATTTTATGACATATGAAAATTAATATGAAATTTAAATTTTAGCATTACTGAATAAAGTTTTAGTGGGACATGGCCACACCCTTTTTTTTAATCCATTGTCTACAGCTGCTTTAGTGCTAAAATGGCAGATTTGAGTTGTGACAGAGACTATATGACTTGCAAATATTTACTAGGTGATTTGCTACAAAAATATTAATATAAATATAAATATTAGTATTAATAGAAAATATTTACTAGGTAATTTTTTACAAAAAAAAATTTGCTAATCCCCACTTTAGATTTCCAATACATGATGAATGGAATTGCATTATCTGCATAAGTCAATATAGTGTAGCCAAGAGATCATAGAATTGGGAATAGTGCATAGGGATTTTATTTTATGCAGTGCTGCTAGCAAGCTTCATTGGATTTTGGACAAATGAGGTCACATCTTTAAATATCAACTTCCTTATTCGTAAAATGAAGTGACTGGACTGAATGCTTCTCAGTGTTCACTTATGTTCTATGTTTTCTTCGATTCTGTATTTGTCTATTTGGCATTCGTTAATCACAGGGCCAAACCAGTGGGTAAAGTTGTTTACATATCCCCTGTGAACAAAATCCTATTACAAATTCTCCAACCAATCCTGAGTCCATAAGCTCAACCACCTCATTTCTCTAACTCCCACACACCATTTCAATACTTGCCCTGCTCTAAATCATACCAGGCAACTAGACACCACTCCTATGCTATATCAGAGCCCACAGACATTATTCCAACTAGCCAATACTAAGCTATTTCTCCTCTCCTGCCTTGCCTCTCACGAAGAAAATACCATAAACGCTCTAGGCCATGCTCCTTCCTGCTTCTGCCTCCTGATCTACTCTGCTGCTTCCCTATGTGGCCTCACATGGTGTGCTGGGCCTCTTGTTTCTAGGGGAACTGTGAGTAACAACAAATTGTTCTTTCAATGGCCTTGACCTCTTCATATCATCACTCACTCCCCTGCAATAAATTAAGACTGGACACAAATCACTTAAGTGCAAATAATTTATCATTCTGTGCAGTTATCTCAGATTTAATATATATAACACTGGAATAGGGTTTGTTCCTAATGTTCAGACTAAGCCAAACCTCCGTTATTGCCATTCAGTTCCTTCGGTCTTCATCCATGAACTGTGAGAAAGAAAGTACTTAAGGCTGCATCCCTGCTGCACAGGGAGACTTTGCCTATTTCTAAAGTTCATATGACCTGTAAAGAAGACTCCTGGTTTGCCTTCTTATAAATCAAAACTGAGATTCAGGAAAACTTTTCATCATACATTTTTTCAATTGTCTTTTTTCTTCACACTGTTCTAAATCACCAAACTACTTGTACTTTCTACTTAGTCCAATATGAGCTGTACTGTATTAACTTTTCTCCAAGTTGTTTCCTTTTTAAATTTTTTATTTTTGATTAATTAATTTTTATTTTTTAATTAATTAATTTCTACTCTGTCACCCAGGCTAGAGTGCAGTGGTGTGATCATAGCTCACTACAGCCTCAAACTCCTGGGCTCGAGGGATCCTCCCCTGACTCCTGTCTCAGCCTCTTAAATAACTTGGACTACAGGTGTGTACCATCATGCCTAGCTTTTTTTTTTTTTTTTTGGTAGAGATGGGGTCTTGCTATGGTACTCAGGCTATTCTCAAACACCTAGGCTCAGCTTTTCAAAGAACTGGGATTATAGGAATAAGCCATTGTGCCCAGTCTGGTGTTTCCTTTTTTTTTTTTTTCCTGTCAAGTACAACTATACTTTTTTCCAAAAGTTTTCTGTCTTTCGGCACCTCCCCACACAATTGGCACTGTCATTTCCCTTTTAAGGATCCCCTCTCTAGGTGCCCTTAGGAATAAAGGTTGATTAGGACCTACAGGGGCATACTGGTGGCACAAATGAGTGAAATAACTGGGCATAATGCAGTAGGGGTGATGGAAACCATTGTAAAGAAACAGACCTATACTCTGTTAATAGCTGTTATTTCTGTTTAAGCAATTATTGTCACATGAGAATTCTGTCCAATGTTGACAAATCTTTTAACTTTTCAACAGAAGGGAGAGCAAGATGGCCAAATAGAAGCCTCCAGCAATTATACCCCCCACAGGAACAACAAATTAAGCAACACAAACAAGAAAATCACCTTCATAAAATTGAAAAATCAGGTGAGTAATCACAATACCTGGTTTTAACTTCATATCACTGGAAGAGGTCCTGAAGAGTGTAGGAAAGACAGCTTTGAATTGTCTACCTCACTTCTTCCTTAACCCATGTGGCTCAGAGAGAATCTGTGCACTTTGGAGAGGATGAATGCAGTAACCGTGGAATTTTGCATATGAGCTCAGGGCTGCCCTATCACAGTGGAAAGCAACAGAGGGCAGAACTCAGATGGCACCCGCAGAGGGAGCATTTAGTCCAGCCCTAGCCAGAGGAGAATCACTTATCCCGGCTGTTGGAACCTGAGTTCCAGCAAGCCTCACCACCACCACCGTTGGCTAAAGTGCTGTGGGGTTCAAAATAAACTTGAAAGGCAGTCTAAGCCACAAGCACTGCAATTCCTGGGCAAATCTCAGTGCTGTGCTTGGCTCAGAGCCAGTGGACTTGGGGCACACATGACCCAGTGAGCCACCAGCTGAGATGGCCAGGGGAGTGTCACCTCTCCCCCAACCCCAGGCAGCACTGAAAGAAACTTATTCCTTCTGCTTGAGGAGAGGAGAGGGAAGATTAAAGAGGACTTTGTCTTGGAACTTGGATATCCACTCAGCAACAGTAGAATGGGGCACAAGGCAGAGTCCTGAGGCCTCTTTTTTAGGCCCTAGCTCCCAGATGACTTTTCTAGACACACTCTGGGCTAGAAGGAAACCTGCTGTCTTGAAGGGAAGGACTCAGTCCTGGAAGAATTTTTCACCTACTGATTAAGGAGTCCTTGGGTTCTGAATAATCAGCAGTAGCAACCAAGCAGTATTCACCTTGGGCCTTGGGTGAGTCTCAGAGCCATGCTGGCTTCATGTGTGACCCAGCACATTCCCAACTGTGGGCCTTACAAAAGAGACTTCTTTTGCTTAAGGAAAGAAGAGGTAAGAAGAGTAAGGGGACTCTTTTGAAGCTTGGGTACCACTAGCTCTACACAGCGATGTAGAGTACCAAGTGGGCTCCTGGGGTTCCTGATTCCAGGCTTTGGCTCCTGGACAGCATTTCTTGATCCTTCCTGGGCCATAGAGGAGCCTACTTCCATGAAAAGAGAATCCCAGGCCTGGTAGCATGCACACAAGCTGACTGAAGAGCCCTTGGGCCTTGAGTGAACATGGCGGTAGCCAGGTAGTGCTTACTGTGGGCCTGGGGCAGTGGTGGCCATGGGGAGAGACTCATCAGCTTGAGAAAAGGGGAGGGAAGAGTGAGAAGGACTTTGTCTTAAGGCTTGGGTGCCAGCCCAACAGTAGTAGAACAAAGCAGCAAGTAAATCCCTAAGGTTCTTGACTCCAGGTCCTGGCTCCTGGATGACATCTGTGTACCCACACCCACTATGGGCCAAGAAGAACTCACTGCACTGAAAGGAAGGACATGAACTTGGCTGTATTTGCCACCTGCGTTATAGAGGCCTTGATGAACATAGGTGATAGCCAAGCAGTGGTAACTGTGGGCCTTGGGTGAGACCCCAGTGCTGGCTTTGGGTCTGACCCAGCACAATCCCAGTTGTGGTGGCCACAGGGGTGCTTTAGTCACTCCTCCCCTAGCTTCAACTGGAGACAGAGAGATGGAGAGAGAGACAGAGAGCGAGAGAGAGAGAAAGGGAGAGACTCTGTTTGTTTGGGAGAAAGTCAGGGAAGATAATCCTGCTGGATAATCCAGATAATTCTCTCAGGTCATACTCAAGACATCAAGGCAGTACTTCTACAAGCCTGCAAGAGCCATGGCATCATTGGGCTTAGGGTGCCCCCTAATGCACATACAACCGCAGTGACCAAAGACATAGATCACAGTGCCCGAATCTCTTTAAAAAGGGACTCGGAAAGCCTTCCCAAGAAGGATGGGCACAAACAAGCTCAGACTGAGAAGACTATAATAAATACCTAACTCTTCAACACCCAGAAACCCACAAACATCTACAAGCATCAAGACTACCCAGAAAATGGCTTCACCAAATGACTGAAATAAGCTCCTGTGACCAGTACCAAAGAGACAGAGATATGTGAACTTTCAGACAGAGAACACAAAATAGCTGTTTTGAGGAAGCTCAACAAAATTTGGGATAACGCAGAGAAAGAATTCAGAATCCTATCAGATGAAATTAATGAAGAGATTGAAATAATTAAAAAAAAAGATTCAAGCAGAAATTCTGGAGCTGAAAAATACAATTGCCATACTAAAGAATACATCAGAGCCTCTTAACAGTAGACTTGATCAAGCAGAAGAATTAGTGAGCTTGAAGACAGTCTATTTGAAAATACACAGCCAGAGGAGAAAAAAGAGAAAAAGAATAAAAAAGAATGAAGCATAAATATAAGGTCTAGAAAATCGCCTCAAAAGGGCAAACCTAAAGTTATTGGCCTTAAAGGGGGGGGGGGAGAGAGAGAGAGAAAGAAAAAGAGAGAGAGAGAGAGATCAGGGTGGAAAGTATATTTAAAGAGAAAACAACAGAGAACTTCCCAAACCTAGGGAAATATATCAATATTTAAGTACAAGAAGATGATAGAACACCAAGCAGATATAATCCAAATGAGACTACCTCAAGACATTTAATAATCAAGCTCCCAAAGGTCAATGATAAAGAAAGCAGCAAGAGAAAAGAAATGAATAACATGTGGAAGGAAAAAAAAACATCTTTTATCCTAAATTAGCATATCCTGTGAAACTATCCTTCAAACATGAAGGAGAAATAGACTTTCCCAGACAAACAAAAGTTGAGGTATTTCATCAATATTAAACCTGTCCTACAAGAAATTCTAAAGCCAGTTCTTTGGTCTGAAAGAAAAGGACATTAGTGAGCATTAGGAAATCATCTGAAGGTACAAAACTCACTGGTAATAGTGGGTACACAGAAAGACAGAGAAAATTATAACACTATAATTGTGGTGTGTAAAGTACTCATATCTTGAGTATAAATACTAAAAGATGAACCTATCAAAAATAGTAACTACAACAATTTTTCAAAACATTGACAATATAATAAGATATAAATAGGAACAACAAAAGTTAAAAGTGGGGATGAATATAAAGTGTAGAGTTTGTATGAGTTTTCTTTTTGCTTGCTTGTTAGTTTGTTTAAGCAATCAGTGTTAAGTTGCACTTAGTCTAAAATAAGGAGTTATAAGATATTATTTGTAAGCTTCATGGTAACCTCAAATCAAAAAACATGCAACAGATATACACAAAATAAAAAGCAAGAAATTGAAACATACCACCAGAGAAAATTGCCTTCATGAAAAGGAAGACAGGAAAGAAGGAAGAGAAGACCACAAAACAATCAGGATACAGATTTTAAAATGACAGGAGTAAGTCTTTACTTATCAATAATAACATTGAATGTAAATGGACTAAAGTCTCCAACCAAAAGACATAGAGTGGCTAATTCATTTAAAAAAAAAGATCCAATGATCTATTGCCTATAAAAAACACTCATCGCCTATAAAGTGATGTTGACTGAACATAAAGGGATGGACAATTATATTCCATGCAAATGGAAATGAAATGAGCAGGAGTAGCCATACTGATATCATACAAAATAGATTTCAAGACAAAAACTATGAGAAGAGACAAAGAAGGTCACTATATATTGATGAAGGGGTCAATGCAGCAAGAGGATATATAAGAAGTTTAAATGTATTTAAATTTAATACACTGGGGCACCCAGATATATATAACAAATATTATTAGAGCTAAAGAGAGATAGACCCCAGTACAATAATAGCCAGAGACTTCAACATCCAACTTTCAACATTGGACATATCTCCTAGACAGAAAATCAACAAAGAAATATCTGACTTAATTTGCACTATAGACCAAGTACACCTAATAGATATTTACAGAACATTTCACTCAATGGCTGCAGAATACACATTCTTTTACTCAGGATATGAATCATTTTCAAGGATAGGCCATATGTTAAGCCACAGAATGTCTTAAAAATTCAAAAAAAATTGAAATAATATCAAGTATCTTATCTAACTACAATGGAATAAAACTAGAAAACAATAACAAGAGGAATGCTGGAAACTTTACAAACACTGGTAAACAATATGCTCCTGAATGACCAGCGAGTCAATGAAGAAATTAAGAAGGAAACTGAAAGATTTCTTGAAACATATGATAATGGAAACATAACATAAAACTTTTGGGATACAGCAAAAGCAGTACTAAGAGGAAAGGATATGACAATAGGCACCTTCATCAGAAAAGTAGAAAAACTTCAAGTAAATAACACAATTATACATCTGAAAGAACTGGAAAAACAAGAGCAAATCAAATTCAAAATTAGTAGAAGAAAAGAAGTAATAAAATCTTAACAGAAACTAATGAAATTTAAATAAAAATACACATAAGATCAATGAAATGAAAAGTTTGTTTTTTGAAAAGATAAACAAAACCAAGAAACTTTTAGCCAGGCTAAGAAAAAAAGAGAGAAGACCCTAATAAAAAAGAAATTCTGAGATGAAAAAGGAGACATTACAACCAATACCACAGAAATTCAAAGGATAATGACAGGCTACCATGAGCAACTTTATGCCAATAAATTTGGAAACCTAGAAGAAATAGGTAAATTCTTAGACAAATACAACCTACCCAGATTGAATCATGAGGAAATTCAAAACCTGAACAGACCAATAACAAGTAACAAGATCAAAACCATAATCAAAAATCTTCCAGCAAAGAAAAGTCTTGGACCTGATGCCATCATTGCTGAATTCTACCAAGCATTTAAAACCAATTCTACTCAAACTATTCTGAAAAATTGAGGAGGTGGGGATACTTCCAAACTCATTCTACAAGGCCAGTATTACCCTGATACCAAAATCAAAGACACATCAAAAAAAGAAAACTACAGGCCAATATTGCTGATGAACAGTGATGTAAAAATCCTCAACAAAATACTAGCAAACCAAATTCAACAACACATTAGACAGATCATTCATTATGACCAAGTGGGATTTATCCCAGGGATGCAAAGATGATTCAACATATGCAAATCAATCAGCATGATACATTATATCAACAGAATGAAGGACAAAGTCATGATCATTTCAATTGATGCTGAAAAAGCATTTGATAAAATTCAACATCCCCTTATGAAAAAGACCCTTAAAAAAAACTGGGGATAGAAGAAAATACCTCAACACAATAAAAGCTGTATATGATAGATCCACAGCTAGTATAACACTGAATGAGGAAAAACTGAAATCTTCCTCTAAGATCTGGAATATGACAAGGATGTCGCATTCACTATTGTTATTCAACATAGTACTAGAAGTTCCTAGTTAGAGCCATCAGACAAGAGAAAGAAAGAAAAGGGCCTGCAAATTCGAAGGAAGAAGTCAAATTCGGCCGGGCGCGGTGGCTCAAGCCTGTAATCCCAGCACTTTGGGAGGCCGAGACGGGCGGATCACGAGGTCAGGAGATCGAGACCATCCTGGCGAACATGGTGAAACCCCGTCTCTACTAAAAAATACAAAACTAGCCAGGCGAGGTGGCAGGCGCCTGTAGTCCCAGCTACTCGGGAGGCTGAGGCAGGAGAATGGCGTGAACCTGGGAGGCGGAGCTTGCAGTGAGCTGAGATCCGGCCACAGTACTCCAGCCCGGGCGACAGAGCGAGACTCCGCCTCAAAAAAAAAAAAAAAAAAAAAAAAAAAAAAAAAAAAAAAAAAAGAAGTCAAATTCTACTTGTTTGTGGATAATGTAATCTCATATTTGGAAAAACCTAAAAAATCTATTAGAACTGGAACAAATTCATTAAAGGTACAGACTACAAAATCAACATACAAGAATCAGTAACATCTCTATATGCCAACAGCGAACAATCTGAAAAGGAAATCAAGAAAGCAATCCCATTTACAATAGCTATAAATACAATACCTAGATATAAACTTAACCAAAGAAGTGAAAGATCTTAATAATGACAACTATACAATACTGATTGGGCTGGGCAGGGTGGCTCACGTGTGTAATTCCAGCACTTTGCTAGGCCGAGGCAGGCAGATCACCTGAGGTCGGAAGGTCAAGACCAGCCTGACCAACATGGAGAAACCTCGTCTCTACTAAAAATACAAAATTAGATGGGTGTGGTGGTGCATGTCTATAATTCTAGCTACTAGGGAGCTTGAGACAGGAGAATCACTTGAACCTGGTAGGTGAAGGTTGCGGTGAGCTGAGATCACACCATTGCACTCCAGTCTGGGCAATAAGAGTGAAACTCCATCTAAAAAAAAAACACACACACACACAAAAACAAAAAACTGTACAATACTGATTAAATTGAAGAGGACACAAAAAAATAGAAAGGTATTCCATGTTCATGGATTGGAAGAATCAATATTGTTAAAATGTCCATACTACCTAAAGCAATCTACAGATTCAATGCAATCTCTATCAAAATACCAATGACATTCACCACAGGAAAAAAAAAAAAAATCCTAAAATTTGTATGGAACCACAAAAGACCCAGAATGGTCAAAGCCATCCTGAGCAAAAAGAACAAAACTGGAGGAATCCCATTACTTGACTTCAAATTAGAGCTATAGTAACCAAAACTGTATGATACTGGCATAAAAACAGACACACAGAGCAATGGAACCAAATAGAGAACCCAGAAATATATCATACCTCTTACAGTGAACTCACTTTTGACAAAGGTGCCAAGAACATACACAGGGGAAGAGACAGTCTTTTCATAAATGGTGCTGGAAAAACTGGATATCCATATTCAGAAGAATAAAACTAGATCCCTATCTCTTGCTATCTGCAAAAATCAAATCAAAATGGATTAAGTCTTAAATCTAAAAACTCAAACTATGAAACTACTAAAAGAAAACATTAGGGAACTCTCCAGGACATTTGTCTGGGCAAAAATTTCTTGAGTAATATCCCACAAGCACATGCAACTAAAGCACAAGTGGACAAATGGGATCACATCAAGTTATAAAGCTTCTACAGAGCAAAGGAAAAATTCAACAAAGTGAAGAGACAATCCACGGAATGGGGGAAAACATTTGCAAACTACTCATGTGACAAGCGATTAACAGCTGGAATATATAAGGAGCTCAAAAAACTCTATAGGAAAAAATTTTAACAATCCAATTAAAAATGGGCAAAATATATGAATAAACATTTCTTAAAAGAAGACATACAAATGGCAAACAGGCCTATGAAAAGGTACTCAATATAACTGATCATCAGAGAACTGCAAATCAAAGCTACAATGAAATATAATCTCACCCCAGTTATCCAAATGACAGACAATAACAAATGCTGACGACGATATGGAGAAAAAAGAACCCTTGTACACTGTTGATGGGAATGTATATTAGTATATCCACTATGGAGAACAGTTTGGAAGTTTCTCAAAACACTAAAAATAGAACTACCATATGACCCAGTAATCCCACTGCTAGGTATATACCAAAAAGAAAAGGAATGAGTGTATTGAAGAAATATCTATACTCTTACGTTTATTGCAACACTATTCACAATAGCCAAGATTTGGAAGCAGCCTAGGTGTCCATCCACAGACAAATTGATAAAATGTGATACATATATACTATGGAGTACTATTCAGCCATTAAAAGAATGAGATCTTGTCATTTTTAACAACATGGGTGAAACTCAAAGACATTAAGTGAAATAAGACAAACAGAGAAAGACAACAACATTTTCACTTATTTGGGGAGTTAAAAATTAAAACAATCGAACTTATGGGAATAAAACCTTTTACTTTTAAAGAGAAGCCCTAAATCTGGGCTTTAAATGACATTTTCAGAATTTAAAATATTTGCAACAACTGCACATCAAAACAAAAAACCCAGTGTGAGCTGAAGTGAGTGCGTCTGTAAATTTTTTTGAACACGTGAACATCATTTTATGTCTGATCTGTGATAAATAGAAAAATCCTTTCAAACTCATTGTTGCCATCTCCCAGGTCATTTTTCTCCCAGAACTTATGACTGTCAAACTGTTTGTTCTTTGTTGACATTTAGTTCTCCTACATGCCATCTCCTCACGTTCTACCTCCTTGTTATTCTGATAAATGAGCGAATCTAATGAACTCATTCATCCTAATGAGAAGTTTTTCCTTCAGTCGTTTCTTCCTTCTCAGTTAGAATGTATACTTTACAATAGAAGTTATAGAAATAATATTCTTAGCAGCTGGTCTAAAGTTGGAGGGTTTAAACATGTAAAAGCGTCAAAAGTACACGGCAGGCCAGAGGGGGATGTTTGGGTGTAACGGTAAGTGGTGCCTTGTGCTAGTTCCCAAACCACAGGCGTCATCAAGCTGCCATGTCCAGGGCCAGGTCTGAAGATATTTTGGACCCATATCACTGCTCCTGGCTATCATTGTTATTAGTATCAACTTCAGGTAAGGGCTTACTTGGAGCCATTGAAGAGCTTCAGTTGGTTCTCCCTTTCTAAAGTTGAGAGTCCTTTTTGGTTTTGACAGTTTTCAGACTTTTAAAAATTGTCTGTTTATACACCTGGTAATTGGTTCCATTTGGCATCTTAATGTTACCTAAACACTACTTAGCATGCTTAACAAGATTACCCTGAGCTTTTAAAACATTTAAGTGAAAGATTTAAATTCCATAAAAAGGAGAGGCAGCTGGTGAAACTTGGTCATTAGACAGGTGGAGAGCATAATTTTGAGTTGAGACGCCCAAAACAGACTTCCTAGTTTTCTTTGCCCATTAGCCTGGAAGGCGCCCACGTTGAATCCACTTTTTTCATTCAGTGACCCCAGTGAAATGTCTGGTGCTCCCATCTTCTTTCATTCCCAGCAGCACTTATTAGAACCCAATGAGGAGCCTTAGACTGCTGGTTGACTAGCGCTCCCCCACACACTCCCAAGTCACTCAGCTCCCTCTGAGGCATAGTAAGGGTCTGTGCCAAGATTGCACACATCCAAAAGCCCAGCATGAATCACTCTTACGCCCCAGGGTTGCTAAAATGATTGAATCAGTGAGTTGAAAAGAAGAGTGATTTTATTCCGTTTTATCTCCCTGGGAAGTGGGCTGAGGAAGGGGATTAGGATGAACCCATCTATTTTAGGTGCTTACTTACAGAATTAACGTCCCCCTAGAAAAGTGATGCCTTGGCTACAGTGTACAGCTTTGCCATTAATGAGAGGAAAGTGGAACTGTTTTCATTGTGCTTGCAAGACTGAGAAGGGCAATTTTTTTGAGGCTAGCACCATCGTGTGGATTAAGTGAATACAGGTCCTTTTTTCTTTTTTGGAGGGGATTACATAACAGGCCACTATAATATACCTCTGGAAACACAATTTTGTTATCTTCTCATCTATGTCTTATATATTTTCTGAGTCATCACAGAGCAGCCAGAGATAAAAATAATTTTTGCAGCAGTGCCATATACTGCTGGGATCCTAAGGATCATGTGCTTCTACAAAATGACTGACTGAACTGCAGGAACATGACAGTGGGAAATTCACAGAGCAGTTTTGGATCAGACAGAGCATAAATTAGAGAGCACATTTGGGATGAGCCACTGGGCTCTTCGGTGGAAGTTACCAATTTGGACTTTGTGAGAAATGCCAAGGCTTGTTACTGAGGCAACTGTCTAACCATTATTGTCCAGGAAACGAAAGCTAAATCGGAGGAAGAGAGGAGAAATCGAAATCTGATTGCAGGATGCAAAAGAATTTTACCAAACTGCACGGTTCATCTCCTGTGGAGTGAGAAAGTGAGGTGGAGTTTCTCTGATTATTTTGGAATCCGAATGAAAAGGGAAAAAGAACAATGTGGAGAAGCTCTGTTGACTTGTGGCTTTAAGTCTTAAGAGCATGATGGGGGAGTGGATGGCAAAGTTAGGAGAAAGATTTTTTTTTTTTTTAACTCTGTAGTGGCCTTTCCTTTGTAGCTGGCACCAAGGTCCCTAAAGAGGGACTGACTCTGCTTCTCCTCTTTTGTAGTGTTTTTTCTCATTTCCAGATTGGCTGGTATGTGGGCGTAGGGAGGGCACAAATAGGTGGAGGTAGGGAGAGCTGTTGCTTATAAAGATGTAGCACCATTTAACACCTAACAAATCACTCTTCCAGTATTATTCTTTCCTTTGCACAGTTCCCTAGCCCCAAGGGAAAAGGTTTTACCAGGACTTAAAACAAGAATCTGTAATTGTAGAAATTTGGGGTAGTCAAAACCAAATCAAGAAGTGCTGACGTTTGCCGTCTTTGATGAGCTACTAAAGTGATAGGAACATGTACAGAACAGCCCTCCCCACCCACCACTCACTCTTGTCTTCACCCATTCCCTTCCTTCCTTCCTTCCCAGAACTGGGCTGGCTTGTACAGCTGTAGATATTAATATATCCGGAGTTTCAGATTGAAAGACCTTCTTGTGATTGAATACGGGCTGATGACGATCTGGAGGGAGTTTTTAGGCACATGTGAAGCTTTCCTCTGTAGGCAGCCATTTATGGAACTGAAGTGTGACAGCAAGCTGTGTGGACCGGCTGACACGGTAAGTGCAGATGTAGGATCCCAGAGATTATCAAGCAGCTGGAATGAGAGGTTGAATCAAGAGCGCAACTAATTGCAATGACTATCAAGTCGTATATTTAGTATCCTTTTAGCATAATCTTTTAAAACTCTTTCCTTACATCCATATCTGAGGGTAGGGGCACCAGGTAAAAAGTCATGAGAACAGTGAGACTCCAACTCAGGGAATATTTGAGCCTTGTTTCCTGCTAGCCACTGGAAAATCTTGTCATGCTTCTCCTTCTCTAGCTCCTTACTCCCTTAGCCGGGTCTTGCATTGTCCTTTTTAACTGAATACTGCTTTAATTTGGAAGCCTGCAAATGGTGGCCTGTGATCCTCTTGGGCTCTTTTCTCTGGGGTCACTACTCTTTCACTGTAGACTTCTCCTTCTCTGTCACTGTATTACTTCCCTCACCTTCCAACTGGGCCACAGGGACACCAACAGTGGATCCTCTGCTCTGCAGAGGAAGACTCGATGGAGGAGAGGTTTAAATTCTTTTTTTGGGTTAGGGTTGGTTCCCCAGTTTTATAAAACTGGATTATGTTGAGGATTCTGGGAAGATGGTAAGGCAGGAAGCACCAGGAATCTGTCTTCCTACCCAGACAACAACTGCACTGGCAAAACCTATCTGATCTAACTTTTGGAACTTTAGAATCTATTTGAAGGCTTACAACTTCCAGGGGAAGGTTTGGATGACAAACTGTGGGTAAGTTCAGCTTTTAGCAGAGAAGCAGCTACCCATCTCCCACGCTCCACCCCAAGGGCAGGCAACACCTCCATACCCATTGTGGGAGCCAGGTAAGCCTCAAAGCCCTGTCCTTCATAAATTGGGGATCTATGATCTGATCCATGATTGCTATTTTCGATCTTGGAGATGCAGACACATACGTAGGCAGCCATTGTTACACCCTGCCCACTCCATTGCAAGGCTCTCCCCCAAAGATGAATCAACTTTCAGAGGATTTAAAGGGTCAGCACTCTTTTGATATTCTACCCTCAATGTGCTATCTCTTCATTGTAATCTGGGTTGGGGAGCCAGATATTTAAAATCTTAGACATTCAAAAGTAACCACATATACAGAGAAATTCAGAGAGTTACTGTCATGCCTAGGGACAGGTGCAGGCTCAAAAGACCTGAGAAAATGCTAACACCTCAGGCTCATCCCTCGCAGACGGTCTATAACAATCAAAAATAAAATAAAATAAAATAAAATAAACCGAAATTAGCAAACCCTGGGAAAGGAGGAGAAACTTCTTTTCAGAATTACTTCATTATAATCCAGATGTTCATTTTTCAACAAGAAACATCACCAAGCATATTAAAAAATGGGAAAATGTGGCTCCTATTTAAAAAAAAAAAAAAAAAAAAAAACCCCGAGAAAATCCAGATGGTGAACTTGCTAGACAAATACTTTAAAGCAACTCTGACAAAGATGCTCAAGGACTTAAAAGAAGATCTAGGAAAAGTAAACACAACAATGTATGAACAGAATGAAAATATTGATAAATAGAAAATGTAAAAAAAAAAACTAAAAAATTTTGGAGCTAAAAAGTATCATAACTGAAATGAAAATACTTTAATTTTTAAAAAACTTCTATTTTAGGTTCAGGGGCACATGTACAATTTGTTATATAGGTAAATTCGTGTCATTGGGGTTTGTTGTACAGATTATTTTTTCACCCAGGTAATAAACCTAGTACAAAATAGTTATTTTTTTCTGCTCCTCTCCCTTTTCCCATCCTCCACTCTCAGGTAGTCCCCAGTGTCTGATGTTCCCCTCTTTTGTGTCTATCTGTTCTCATAATTTAGCTCCCACTTATAAGTGAGAACATGCAGTATTTGGGTTTCTGTTCTTATGTTAGTTTGCCAAGGATAATGGCCTCTAACTCCATCCATGTTCCTCCGAAGAACATGACCTAGTTCTTTTTTATGGCTGCATAATATTCCACAGTGTTTATATACCACATCTTAAAAATCTAATCTCCCATTGATAGGCATTTAGATTGATTCCATGTCTTTGCTATTGTGAATAGTACTGCAGTGAACGTATACGTGCATGTGTCCTTATGATAGAATGATTTATATTTCTTTGGGTATATACCCAGTAATGGGATTTCTGGGTCAAATGGTAGTTCTGTTTTTAGTTCTTTGGGGAATCACCACTCTGCTTTCCACAATGGCTGAACGAATTTACACTCCCACCACTAGTGTATAAGTTTCTTTTCCTTTACAACCTCTGCAGCATCTGTTATTTTTTGACTTTTAATAATAACCATTCTGACTGGTGTGAGATGGTACCTTACTGTGGTTTTGATTTGCATTTCTCTAATGATCAGTGATAATGAACTTTTAAAAAATATACTTGTTGGCCCCAGGTATGTCTTCTTTAAAAAAAGTATCTGTTCATGTCCTTTGCCCACTTTTTAATGAGGTTTTTTTATTCTTGTAAATTTGTTTAAGTTCTTTATAGATGCTGGATATTAGACCTTTGTCAGATGCATAGTTTGCAAATAATTTCTCGCATTCTGTAGGCTGTCTGTTTATCGATAGTTTCTTTTGATGTGCAGAAACTCTTTGCTTAAATCCCATTTGTCAAGTTTTGGTTTTGCTGCAATTGCTTTTGGAGTCTTCATAATGAAATCTTTGCCAGTTCCTATGGCAAAAATACTATTGCCTAGGTTGTTTTCCAGGTTTTTTTTTTTTTTTTTTTTAATATTTGGGTTTTACATTTAAGTCTTTAATCCATCTTAAGTTGGTTTTTGTACATGGCGTAAGCAAGGGGTTCAGTTTCAATCTTCTGCATATGGCTAGCCCAAAGTTATCCCAGCACCATTTATTGAATAGGGAGTCTTTTCCCCATTGCTTGTTTTTTGTCAGGTTTGTCAAAGATTGGATGAAATAAAAAATGTATTGAAGGGATTCAAAAACAGATTTGAGCAAGCCTAGTATGTACATTTCTACAAGTATGTACATTTCTACATTCATTTAATTTCTATTTGTTGAATGTTCACTATGTGCAAGCCTCTCTTTAAAAATGTATTTGAGAGACTGAACTGCCCTTCAAAATCTCATAAACCCAAGTTTTTCAGATACTGTGTGTTCTGCCTTCTATTACTAGTTATCTGTGTAACCCAAGGTGAGTCACTTAACTTCTCTAGAACTCAATTGTCTCAGTTGTTTTTTCTAGTTCCAAAATTCTACAGATTTTCAAAGCATAAGGATGATAATGGCATATTACTTTCTTCACTGGACCATTTATTTCTTGAGTGGAAAGGTTCCAACCAAGATATTAACTCTACGGAGAATATGGTACAAGTTCATTTAAAAAAAGCTAATATGAAAAAAAGCTAATATGAATTAGTAAGAAATTGAGTTTCAGAATTTTTAAAAAATAAATACAATCTCAAGAACATAACTTGATTTTAGAAAAGATAATAGAGTGTTTTCAATTAACAGCTAGGAATGACCAAGGCAAAACTTCCATCTACTTGCATCAGAATGGAGATGCAGATGCAGACGATGAATTAAAGTGACTCAAGGAAGGTCACTATTCTGCCTTGAATTTGTTTTCATGGTTCTCCGAGAAGTGTCTAGAGGTGAGAAAGTCAATTTAACTGATTATTTTCTAAAAATAGAATAAACAGAAATTTTGTTTAAAAAATATTTTCTTAGCATAGTGAAGTACAACATTTTCTATAGTTATCCACAGTACTTTAAGAAATTTACAATGTGCTGCTAGAACTTTGAGTGAAACTTAGGAATTTTATGTGCTTCGGATGAAAGATGACAGCAAAAAATTATACAATTTTAGTTCATTTGCATTAAAATATTCTTACAACAGAGCATGGAATCCAATAATAAAACCCAGGGAAAATCATTCTAATTTGAGAAGAAAAATTAACACCTACCTACCCTACAACCTCACAATTAAAATCTGGTGGAATTCTATAACCTTCCAAATGGTTTGCCTCTTGTGTGGTGGGAAAGTTACTGACTCCTCTGAGAGAATGAAGAGGAAAGAAGACAACACTGTTGAAGAATCTTCTATAATCTAGTTGTCAGCAGAAGCCACCCCCTCTTTGATTCTAAGATTGCCTTTCTTCATCCCCCTTCTGTGTTCTGTTCTGTTGGGTTTTTTTTCCCCGAAAATTTCTACAAATAATTTCTCCTAGTATTTATTGAATACTTCATTCTGTAACTAATGGCTATTTAGTTTATCTCTGATCCAGCGTTGACCTAAAGTTCAGACATAACTCTTTCTTTCTTCCAAAATTCACTTGTAAGAGTATCTTAGTCGATTTCTCCTGCTATAACAAAATACCATAGACAGGGTAAGTTATGAACAACAGAAATGTCTCACAGTTCTGAAGGGTGGGGAGTCCAAGATCAATGTGCTGGCAGATTTGATGTCTGGTGAGAGCTGCTTTCTGCTTCCAAGAGGGTACCTTGTTGCTGTGTCCTCACAAGGTGGAAGAGCAGAAAGGCAAAAAAAAGAAAAAGAAAAAAAAAAAAGACAAGTGTTCTCTGCAGCCTCTTTTTTAAGGATATGAATCACCTCCCAAAGGCCCTGCCTTCTAATTCCGTTGTCTTGGTGTTAGGTTTCAATATATGAAATTTGAAAGTACACATGCATTCAAACCATAACAACGAGACAACAAGAAGCAACTTGCACAAGCAAATATCTACAACTATGTGTGACAGATTTTACTGGATATTGAAGTAATCATGTGCTCATGTTGCAGCGCTGTTTAGAAAATATTCTAACTTAAATACCAGCTTTTCTGGTCCTCTGAAAGTCCCTTCTCCATTTCCACCAACCTAGATTTCAGAGTCTCATGACATTGTTCAGCTTTCTCTCCTGCTGCTTCTCTGTCTCCCAGTTGTGATAAAAAAAAAAAAAAATCCTGATATTATTATGAAGAGCATTTTAGCTCTAGCTCTTACCACCTCCTCCCTCATTCACACTTTACACAGCTTAAGATTTATTAATGTGCTCTGCTAAAAAAAGCTTCATGTATTTCAAGTGTTATCCTTTCTTCTCTACCCTGCCCCCCTTACTTTCTCCAGAAGCAGGGAGAGGAATATGAAGTTTTATTTCCCCAGAGGCAACATTTAGAATACATAAGACTTAGAAGACTTAGATGAGCAACATGTATCCTCTCATGACCTCAGAAGACATAAGTGTAGTTGACAATCCCAGGACTTTGGGAGACCAAGGTGGGCAGATCACCTGAGGTCAGGAGTTCGAGACCAGCCTGACCAACATGGTGAAACCCTGTCTCTACTAAAAATACAAAAATTAGCTGGGTGTGGTGGCGCATGCCTGTAATCCCAGCTACTTGGGAGGCTGAGGCAGGAGAATCGCTTGTACCTGGGAAGCGGAAGTTGCAGTGAGCCAAGATCATGCCATTGCACTCCAGCCTGGCAACAAGAGCGAAACTCTGTCTCAAAAAAAAAAGAAAAGAAAAGAAAAAAAGGACTCACAAGACTGGATTCTTATTCTAGTTCTGTCACTAATTAATTGTGTTATCTTGGGAAAGTACCTCATGGTACCTGAGAAACATTCTCTGAATTTATTGCCAATTCCATGAGTCTGTGATCTGAGAGTCCCTCTGGTACCTAGTTCTTCTATAAATGTAGTCAACGTTGGGATTTCTCCCTTCACAGGTAGGTGAACTTTCGCCTACCCTGGGCTGTGCCCCAAGCATCTCCCTCGCTAGCCATCTGCTCAATGCCTGTTGTTAGAAGCAATAGAGGTTTTACAGACAGGCCAAGCTTTGGGGCCAGACACAGGCATATATCCTATTTTTTTCAACTCAGAACCTAGGTTGTGCTGTTTACTCTTAGAAGCTGTCTTATTTGTGAACTGAAACTGAGCATAATGATATCTACCTTAGAAGATTGTATAAAACAATGATGCACATGAAGCACTAAAGTGAAGTGCCTAGCACATGGTAAGTGCCCATAAATGGATCATTATCATGTCTATATAAGGGGGAGAGGTGAATGTCATGGCAAGCACATGACATGCTCTTTCTGGGTCTGCCGACACACTTGCATGTACATGGTAGAATGAACTCAGCTTACTGTACAGCTAGCTCCCAAACTTTAGTTTTACTCAGTAGAAAACATAAGTTAAGAGAGAGAGCTAAATGGTTCTAGGCAGCAGTTTTTTTCTAGGCTGTGATGAGGAAGGGAAAGGTAGATTGATTAAAGAGATGGGAAGAGAAAGGACTATGAATAGAAAAAATAAACATGTCCAAGGGGATGATTCAGTTTCTGCAGTATGATGACTGACAGGCATCCTTTGCCTTTGTCTCCATGAGTCATATATATATACACTCACATATATGTGAAATATAATATCTATTATATGTGTCTGTTATATAATATAACTCAATATATTTATATATTATATATTTATTTATTAGTTATATATCATATTATATATTATAGACATTTATATAAATTATAAATATATATTTTATATCATTAAATATGGTGTTAATAAATTATATCTGATATATAATATATCATCTACTATATATCTATATTATATATCAGATATGTAATTATTTTATATTATATAATAGTATATATAATATATAATACATAAAATATCTATTGTATCATGGGTGTCATATATATGTATATAATTGTAATATATAAGATATAGAATTGTAAGGACATAAGATTATTGTAACCTAATATATGTGACATTGTGGAGTGAGAGCTATCTCTGGCACTTGTCAAAGTGTGAAGTCCTGCTTCAATGTGGGCATAGGTATAAGGACAGATACTTCGTAAAGAAATTCACTCAGGATGCATACTCTGAAGATTTAAGGTGGATTAAAATTGTAGGCAGTGACTCAGCCCTTGGGATTGATACTCAAATACTTTATCATCCACATCTGTGTTTTCCACACCTATTCTCTTGATGCTCAAATCTGGCAAGAGCTTATGAGCCTGTGAAAAATGGGACAAGTTTGCTGTTATCTTGGACCTTGGTCCATCTGTTCCGCATCTAGCAGGAATATAATTTACTTACATGAATGACTAGCTGCTGAGAGATCCTGCGTGTGTCATGGAATAGTGGCCTCTACTGTTCATGAGGGAAACAGGCTACCGTGGTCAAATCGTAAGGGAATACACTGCTTCAAAGGCCAATACAGGCTGCTCAGGTGTCTGTAATGATTAGGACACTGTTGGGAAGGCCAGCTGCTGGCATCTATAGCCAGTCTCTGCTGTAAATATTTATCAGGAGAAGCAAGCTAGCCAGCCAACAGCTGTTTATCTCCCCTACAATAGTTTCTAGTCAGGCTGTGACCTCATGCTACATAAAAATGTTACCTTCCCAGATCTGCACTGTGAACACAGAAAAGCAGCTATTAGTTTTGCTTCTTATCAGAAATGTATTTTGTTTTTTATATTTTCAGAGACAGGGTGCTGCCATGCTTCCCTGGCTAGCCTTGACTCCTGGGCTCAAGTGATCCTCCCACCCCAGTCTCCTGAGTAGCTGAGACTACATGCGCTTGTGACTGTGCCCAGCTCGAAAGGTATTTTTAAAGCAATGATTTTAACCATTGGGTGTTGCCTTTAAGACCTGAGTTTCTGAGTATTATAAAATCAAAAACTTTAAATCATTTTAAGGAAGCACAGTTAATAGGTGCAGTAAAATAAAAGCACATAAAGTGGCAGCTGTTCATTGTCAAAAGTTTATACTGGCAAGGAATCTTTCTCTCCTCCTTTCTTCCTTTCTTATCTTTTAAAATAAAACCATTTAAAATACCAGTGAATCTCCTTCTACAGTAATACTGTTACATGGCAAAACTATTTTGCTGGCTTGCTCCGCCTTCTGGGACCAGTTTTTTTTTTTTTTTCCTGCTGGCTTTCTTTACCTTCTGAGCAGACATTTGTACATTGTATTCTCACCCTCAGCCACTATATTCTGGGGATGATTCCAAAGAATGCAGTCAACATTTACCTTTACTTTAAACAACAAAAGGGAAAATTTTGTAGATTTTAAGCTGCCAGTGGAGATTTGAATCCTCTACAATAACTTTTGAACTGTTTTCTCAGCACTATTCTGCTTAGCTACAGCAGAGAAAATAGAGTGATGAATAATGAAATATTCATGAAAGAAAAATTTAAAAAAAAGTTTTCTTAAAATAAATAGATTCTAAAACCACAATGTGTGAAAGTACTTTTTTATGATGCCAACTTTCAGATTCATGGGTTTAGAGGGTGTGGATTTGTTGCACTATCATGTGGTGGGGTGCTGGTAAATGCGAGCCTACCACATTTTGCCAAGAATGAAGTCCAGTTTGATGTAGCATTGGCCACCCAGTGGGAACAAACTGCCAGGTCCCACTGAATCTTAGAGTTCCACTGCCATTCAGTGTAGAAAGAAACTAGAATTTTTTTTTTTTTTTTTTTTTTTGCCAAGATGGCCGACTAGAAGCAGCTGGTGTGCGCCACTCTCACAGAGAAGAGAAAGAGTGGCGAATAAACATTAGCTCTTCAACTGGATCATCCAGGTGGACAAGTTGGGATTCATCGGGGAAGCAACACAACTTGTGGAGAAGGGAGAAGAGAGAGACCGGACAGCTACCCACACCCCACCCCCTCCGCCCCAGGATCGGCACGGAGCCAGGAGAGGCTCCCCACTGCCGGGAACGGGCCTCCAGACTGACATGAAGAGCTGCTTAGAGGCTGGGCAGAGCCACCACTCAGGCGCACATGGCTTCCTGAGGACCTTAGACCCCTGGGCACCCTGGCACCAGCTATTGCAGCTCTGGCAATGGGGGAAGCAAGACTCCTTCACACGTCTGTGGGGTAGAGGCTGAATCGACAGGGCTGAGGAGTGGACGGACTGCAGGCCTTACCTCCACTGTACCCCACCCTCCTAGGCCCACTGGCCTAGGACCCTAGTGCAGCCCCCAGTACCGCGTGAGCTCTCTGGCTTCTGCACTTCCCTGGGATGGAGCTCCCAGTGGTGGCAGGCAGGCCGCTTAGTTTTCCTGCTCTGCAGCTCCCAGCTCCCGCTGCCCTCAGGCTCAGGAGGCAGCAAAGCGATTAAAGACTAACACAGCCCCCAGCAGAGTGCAGCTGTCTTACGAAAAAGGGGCCAGACTGTTTTCCATGTGGGTCACTGCCCCCACTTACCCTCAGTGGGCAGGGCCTCCCAACATGGGACCCCAGCCACCTCACCCCTCCTGGGGTGCTGGTAGCAGCTCTGCACGGCTCTGCGATGGAGCTCCCAGTGGTGGCAGACAGGCCTGCCATTTTTGCTGCTCTGGAGCGCCTGTCCTTGCTGTCCTCAGGCTTGGGAGACAGTGAAAAGATGAAGGACTAATGCAGCCCTCCACCGAGCATAGCCCCCTTAAAGAAAAGTGGCCACTCTGTTTTCTTCATGGTTCTCTGTCCCTGCTACTCTTATTGGGCAGGGCCTCATAACCTGGGTCCCCACCCACCCCACCCCTACTTGGGTGCTCGGGCAGGTTCTAAACCCACAATGTGTGAAAGTACTTTTTTATGATGCCAATTTTCAGATTCATGGGCTTAGAGGGTGTGGATTTCTTGATCCATTGTGTGGCAGGGTGCTGGTAAATGGGAGCCTACCACATTCTGCCAAGAATGACGTCCACTTTCATGTAGCATTGGCAGCCCTGCACTGCCCTGGGACAGAACTCCCAGCGAGAGTGGGCAGACCTGCTCTTTTTGTTCTCTACAGCTCCTGCTCCTGCTGCCCTCAGGCTTCGGAGGGAGCAAAAAGACTCAAGACTAAGGACTAAGAAGGACCTCCAACACAGCACCGCTGCCTTATGGAAAAGCAACTGGACTGTGTTCCGGGCAGGTCCTGTTCCTCCTCACTGGGCGGGGCCTTTGACATAGTTAGGATCTGTGTCCCTGCCCAAATCTTATGTTAAATTATAATCCCCAGTATTGGAGGTGGGGCCTGGTGGGAGGAGATTGCATCATGGGGGTGGATTTCCCCGTTGGTACTCTGTCATGATAGTGAGTTCTCACTAGATCTGGTTTTTAAAAAGTGTGTGGCACTGTCCCCCCACCCACCTTGGTCTTGCTCCTGCCGTTAAGATGCCTGCTCCTGCTTTGCTTTCCACAGTGAGTCAAAGCTCCCTGAAGCATCCCCAGAAGCAGACGCTGCCATGCTTCCTGTACGGCCGGCAGAATCGTGACCCAGTTAAACCTCTTTTCTTTCTAAATTACCCAATCTCAGGTATTTCTTTATAGCAGTACAAGAATAGACTAATACAGCCTCTCAAACAGGTCACCCAGCACAACCACCTTGCCTCTGCCTGAACACGTCAGCCGGTGGTGGCTCTGCATTTCCCTGGAAAGGAAATCCCAGCGACAACCCTCAGACCCTCTCGCATTGCGGCTGCAGTGGTACCACCCTTACTAGGCAAGGGGTGGAGGAACAAAGGGCCTGGTCACATTGCTGGCACCTCCAGCATGTCACAGCCACCCTATGGAGAGGAGCTCAGTTTCTCTTTCCTGTGAGCCCCCACCCCCTAGTCTTCACCAGGCAGGGTCCTCGGCTGGGGACCACAGAGCAGCTGCCCCATCCCCGACTGAGTGCTCCCACTGGTAGTGGCTCTGTGTTTCCCTAGGATCCAGCTCAAAGTGGCAACTGACTATCTCTCTGCCATTGCCATTGCAGCAGTTTTGCCCGTGTTCCTCTTGGACTGGGGAAGGAACAAAGAGTCTGAGGGCTTTATTTGTGCCCCAGCATGCGACACTTACCATAAGGAAAGGAGCTCATTCTCTCTTCCCTGTGAGCCCTGACACCCTGCTCTTTATCAAGGAGGGCCCCTGGCTCAGGCCCACAGTATAGTTGTCCCAACCCCTGGCTTAACATTCTCGTTGGCAGTGGCTGTTCTCTGGGGTAGAACTCCCAGAGGCAACTGAGAGCACCTCTGCTACTGCTACTGCCACTGTAGGGGTACTGCCCTCGCTGACTTCAGACTGAGAAGGAACAAAGACCCTGAGTGCCTTATACCTCTAGCATGCTGCAGCTGCCATAAGGAGACGAGGCCAGTCTGTCTACCCCATGAGCTCCCTGCCCCGACTATTTGTTGCCAGACGGGGCCTCCAGTTTGAGCCCACACAACTGCCCCACTCCAGGCCAATCGCCCAGATTGGTAAGGGCCCTGCATTTCTCTGAAGGTAGAGCCGTAAGAGACAAGTGAAAGATCCTTTGCCATTGCCACTGCTGAGATCCCTGCCCCCAAGCCAGGCAGGCAACATAAAGGCTGAGCTTGCCCCAGGGCTGTGGTGTGCAACCCAGGAGTGCCAAACTGAGATCTGTAGTCAACACTTGAGGGGGAGAGGAGCCCACACTCTCAAAGCACTGAGATGGAGCATGGCTGCAAACACAAGGAAATACAGAGGAGCCACGTGGATGAGCAAGAACCTATCTACTGGCCATTACACTTAAGTGCTGTTTACCAACCCAAAACTTCAACACCAAAAATACTTTGCTAATATACACCCCATGAAACCAAGGACAAGAATTCAGCTACGAGAGACCCTGCACGAAGCCTCGGCCTGCTGAAAATGTCCAGAAATGAAGACAACAGACTATACTCAGATTACACCACAGTTAAAGGAACATTATCCCACACAAATAAGAACCAGCACAAGAACTCTGGCAGCTGAAAATTCCAGAGTATCTTCTTACCTCCAAACAACTGCACTCATTCCCCAACAATGGTTCTTCACCAGGTTGAAATGGCTGAAATGACAGAAATAGAATTCAGAATATGGATAGGAACAAAGATCATCAATATTCAGGAGAAAGTTGAAACCCAATCCAAGGAATCTAAGGAATACAATGAAATGATAGAGGAGATAAAAGGCAAAATGGCAATTTTAAGAAAGAACCAGGCTGGATGAAGTGGCTCATGCCTGTAAGCCCAGCACTTTGGGAGGCCAAGGTGGGCAGGTCACTTTAAGACAGGGGTCTGAGACCAGCCTGGTCAACATGGTGAAACCCTGTTTCTATTAAAAATGTGCAAGGTGGTAGGCACTGTAATCCTAGCTACTCGAGAGGCTGAGGCAGAAGAATCATTTGAACCTCGGAGGCGGAGGTTGTAATGTGCCGAGATTGTGCCATTGCCTGGGTGACAGAGTAAGACTCTGTCAAAAAAAAAAAAAAAAAAAAAAAAAAAAAAAAAAGAAAGAACCAAACTGATCTGATAGAGCTGAAAAACTCACTTCAAGAATTTCATAGTACAATTACAAGTATTAACAGCAGAATCAACCAAGCTGAGGAAAGAATCTCAGAGCTCCAAAACCAGTTCTCTGAAGTAACTCAATTAGACAAAAGTAAAGAAGAAACAAAAAAGAATTGACAAAACTTCTGAGATACGTGGGATTATGAAAAGAGACCAAATCTATGACTCATTGGCTAGCCTGAAAGAGAAGGAGAGAAAGCAAGCAACTTGGGAAACACAGTTACGGACATCATCCACAAAAATTTCCCTAACCTTGTTAGAGAGGCCAACATTCAAATTCAAGAAATGCAGAGAACCCCTGTGAGATACGGTACAAGATGACTATCCCCAAGACACACAGTAATCAGATTTCCAAGTCTGAAATGAAAAACAAAATGTTAAAGGCATCTAGAAAGAAGGAGCAGATCACTAAAAAGGGAATTGCACCAGACTAATGTGAAGGAAAAATAAGATTTTTTTTTTTAAACCAAGATGGAGTCTTGCTCTGTCACCCAGGCTGGAGTGCAGTGGTGCGATCTCAGCTCACCGCAACTTCCACCTCCCAGGTTCAAGCGATTCTCCTGCCTCAGCCTCCTGAGTAGCTGGGATTACAGGCGTGTGCCACCATGCCTGGCTAAGTTTTGTATTATTGATAGACACAGGATTTCACCATGTTGGCCAAGCTAGTCTCAAACTCCTGACCTCAGGTGATCCACCCACCTCGGTCTCCCAAAGTGCTGGGATTACAGGCGTAAGCCCCCACGCCTGACCAAGATCTTTTTCAGACAAGCAAATGCTAAGGGAATTCTTACCAGTAGACTGTCTTACAAGAGGTCCTTAAGGGAGTGCTAAATATGGAAAGGAAAGACTAATATTGGCCACCACAAAAACACACTTAAGTACATAGACCTTTAACACTATAAAGCAATCAAGCCATCAAATCTGAATAATAACCAGCTAACAACATGATGACAAAATCAAACCTCAACTGATCAATATTAACCTTGAATGTAAATTGGCTAAATGTTCCAATTAAAAGGCAAAGAATGGCAGGTGGAATAAAGAAAGCAAGACCCAACTCTATGCTGTCTTCAAGAGAATCATCTGACATGTAATGACACCCATAGACTTAAAGTAAAGGGATGGAGAAAAATCTACCAAGTAAATGGAAAACAGGAAAAAGCAGGGGTTGCTGTTCTAATTTCAGACAAAACAGACTTTAAACCAATGGTAATCAAAAAAGACACAGAAGGACATTATATAATGGCAAAGATTTTAATTCAACAAGAAGATCTGACTGTCCTAAATATATATGCATGCAACATAGGAACACCCAGATTTATAAAGAAATTTCTTAAAAACATACAAAGAGACTTAGATAACCAAACAGTAATAGTGGGAGACTTCAACACCCCACTGACAGTATTAGATAATTGAGGCAGAAAACTAATAAAGATATTTGGGACCTGAACTCAACATTTGACAAAATGGACCTAATATACACCTACAGAACTCTCTATCCAAAAACAACAGAATATACATTTTCCTCCTTTGCGTGGGCACATACACCAAAATTGACCACACAATTGGCTATAAAATAATCCTCAGCAAATTAAAAAAACCCAAATTATACCAAACACATTCTTGGATCACAGTACAATAAAAATAGAAATCAATACTAAGAAAACTGCTCAAAAGCACACAGTTACATGGAAATTAAACAACCTGCTCCTAAGTAACTTTTGCATAAACAATGAAACTAAGGTAGACATCAAGAAATACTTTGAAACTAATGAGAACAAAGATAAAACATACCAGAATATCTGGGACACAGCTATAGCTGTGTTAAGAGAAAAATTTACAGCATTAAATGCCCACATCAAATAGAAAGATCTTAAATTAGCAACTAACATATCACCTAGAGGAACTAGAGAAACAAGAGCAAACCAACCCCAGAGCTAGCAGAAGACAAGAAATAACCAAAATCAGAGGTAAGCTCAAGGAAATTGAGATGTGAAAAACCATACAAAAGATCAACACATCAGGAGTTGGTTTTTTGAAAGAATAAATAAGATGAGTAGATCACTAGCTAGACAAATAAAGAAAAAAAGAGAGAAGATCCAAATAAACACAATCAGAAATAACAAAGAGGGCATTACCACCAATCCACAGAAATAAAAAAAAATGCTCAGAGACTACTACTAATACCTTTAAGCACAAAAAGACTAGAAAACCTAGAATAAATGGATAAATTCTTGGAAACCTACACCTCCTAAGATTGAACCAGGAAGAAATGGAATCCCTGAACAAACCAATAATGAGTTCTGAAATTGAATCAGTAATCAAAAGTCTACCAATCATAAAAAGCCCAGGATCAGATGAAGTCACAACTAAATTCTATCACATGTATAAAGGAAAACTGGTACCATCCCTATTGAAACTATTTCAAAAAATTGAGGAGGAGGGACTCCTCCCTAACTCATTCTATGAGTCCAGTATCTTCCTGATACCAAAACCTGGCACAGACAGAACAAAAGGAAAGCCTCAGGACAATATTCTTGATAAATATAGATGCAAAATTCCTCAACGAAATACCAGCAAACAAAATCCAGCAAGACATCAAAAAATTAATCCACCACAATCCACTCACAAGTAGGATTTATCTCTGGGATGCAAGGTTTGTTCAACATACATGAATCAATAAATATGATTCATCACATAAACAGAACTAAAACCAAAACCACATGATCATCTCAATAGACACAGAAAAGGCCTTTGATAAAATGCAAAATCTTTTCATGTTAAAAACCCTTGATACACTAGGCAATGAAGGAACATACCTCAAAATAATCAGAGCCATGTGTAACAAACCCACGCCAACATCATACTGAATGGGCAAAAACTTGAAACATTTGAGAACTGGAACAAGACAAGGATGCCCACTTTCACCACTCACATTCAACATTGTACTGGATATCCTAGCCAGAGCAATCAGGCAAGAGAAAGAAACTAAAGACATCCAAATAGGAAAAGAGGAAGTCAAACTATCTCCGTTTGTAGACAACATAATTCTCTATCTGGAAAACCCCATAGTCTCAGCCAAGAAGCTCCTTCAGTTGATAAACAACTTCATCAAAGTTTCAGGATACAAATCAATGCACAGAAATCACTGGCATTTCTATACACCAACAATAGCCAAGTCGAGAGCCAAATGAGGAATGAATCACATTCACAAGTGCCAGGAAAGAAACAAAATACCTGGGAATATGGCTAACCAAGGAGGTGAAAAATTTCTACAATGAGAATTACAAAACCCTGCTCAAATAAATCAGAGATGACACAAAGATTCAATGCTTATGGATAGGAAGAATCAATATTGTTAAAATGGCCATACTGCCTGAAGCAATTTATAGATTCAATGCTATTCCTATAAACTATCAATGGCATTCTTCACATAATTGTAAAATACTATTTTAAAATTCATGTGGAAGCAAAACAAGTGCCAATAGCCAAAGCAATACTAAGCACAAAGAACAAAGCTGGAGACACCACATTACCTGACTTCAAACTATTCTACAAGGTTATGGTAACCAAAACAGCATGGTACAAAAAAAAAAAAAAAAAAAAAAAAAAAAAAACCCAAAAAAATTATGGAAAAAAGGAAAAAACCCCACATAGATTGATGGAACAGAATAGAGAGCCTAGAAATAAAACCACACATCTACAACAGTCTGATCTTTGACAAAGTCAACAAAGCAGGCAATGGGGAAAGGACACCCTATTCAATAAATGGAACTGGAATAATTGGTTAGCTCTATGAAGAAGATTAAAACTGAACTCCTTCCTTACACCATATACAAAAATCAATGCAAGCTAGGTTACAGACTTATATGTAAAACCTACAACTATAAAAACCCAGAAGACAACCTAAAAAATGTTACTGTAGACATACGTTCTGGCAAGGATTTCATGATGAAGCTGCCAAACACAATTGCAATAAAACCCAAAAATTGTCAAATGGAATCTGATTACACTGAAGAGCTTCTGCACAGCAAAAGAAATTATCAACAGAGTAAACAGCCTACAGAATGGGAGAAGATATATGCAAGCTATATATCCAATAAATGTTCAATATCCAGAATCTATAAGGAACTTAAACAAATTTACAAGAAAAAACCAAACAACCCCATTAAAACGTGCACAAAGAACATGAACAGACACTTTTCAAAAGAAGATGTACATGTGCTCAAGAAGCATATGAAAAAATGCTCAACATCACTAATCATCACAGAAATGCAAATCAAAACCACAATGAGATAACATCTCACAGCACTCAGAATGGCTATTATTAAAAGCTCAAAAAGTAACAAATGCTGACTAACTTGTAGAGAAAAGAAAATGCATATACATTGTCGGTGGGACGGTGATATGGTTTGGCTGTGTCCTCACCCAAATCTTATCTTGAATTCCCACGTGTTGTGGAAGGGACCTGGTGGGAGGTAATTGAATCATGGGGGCAGGTCTTTTCCATGCTGTCCTCATGATAGTGAGTAAGTCTCACGAGATGGTTTTAAAAATGGGAGTTTCCCTGAACAAGCTTTCTTCTCTTGTCTGCTGCGATGTGAGATGTGCCTTTTGGCTTCTGCCATAATTATGAGGCCTCCCCAGTTTATTGGAATAAACGTCTTTCTTTTGTAATTGTCCAGTCTCAGGTATGTCTTCATCAGCAGCGTGAAAACAGACTAATACAGTAAATTGGTACCAGTAGAGTGGGGCGCTGCTGAAAGATACTCAAAAATGTAGAAGCAACTTTGGAACTTGGTAACAGGCAGAGGTTGGAACAGTTTGGAGAGCTCAGAAAAAGACAGGAAAATGTGGGGAAGTTTGGAATTCCCTAGAGACTTGTTAAATGGCTTTGATCAAAATGCTGATAATGATATGAACAATGAAATCCAGGCTGAGGTGGTCTCAGATGGAGATGAGGAACTTGTTGGGAAGTGGAGCAAAAGTAACTCTTGTTACATTTTAGCAAAGATACTGGCAGCATTTTGCCCCTGCCCTAGAGATTTGTGGAACTTTGAACTTGAGAAAGAGGATTTAGGGTATCTGGTGGAAGAAATTTCTAGGCAGCAAAGCTTTAAAGATATGACTTGGGTGCTGTTAAAAACATTGTTTTAAAAAGGAAACAGCATAAAAGTTGGGAAATTTTGTAGCCTGACAATGTAANTGGGGAAGTTTGGAATTCCCTAGAGACTTGTTAAATGGCTTTGATCAAAATGCTGATAATGATATGAACAATGAAATCCAGGCTGAGGTGGTCTCAGATGGAGATGAGGAACTTGTTGGGAAGTGGAGCAAAAGTAACTCTTGTTACATTTTAGCAAAGATACTGGCAGCATTTTGCCCCTGCCCTAGAGATTTGTGGAACTTTGAACTTGAGAAAGAGGATTTAGGGTATCTGGTGGAAGAAATTTCTAGGCAGCAAAGCTTTAAAGATATGACTTGGGTGCTGTTAAAACATTGTTTTAAAAGGAAACAGCATAAAAGTTGGGAAATTTTGTAGCCTGACAATGTAATAGAAAAGCAAATCCCATTTTCTGAGGAGAAATTCAAGGCAGCTGCAGAAATTTACATAAGTAATGAGGAGCTGAATGTTAATCCCCAAGACAATGGGGAAAATGTCTCCAGGGCACGTCAGAGGTCTTCGTGGCAGCCCCTCCCATCACAACCTGGAGGCTTAGAAGGAAAAATGGTTTTGTGGGCTGGGCCCAGAGTCTCTTTGCTGTGTGCAGTCTAGCGACTTGGTGCCTTGTGTTCCATCCACTCTAGCTGTGACTAAAAGGGGCCAAGGTGCAGCTCAGGCTGTTGCTTCAGAGGGTGGAAGCCCCAAGCCTTGTCAGCTTCCACATGGTGTTGGGCCTACAGGTGCAGAGAAGTCAAGAATTGAGGTTTGAGAACGTCTGCCTGGATTTCAGAGGATATATGGAAATGCCTGGATGCCCAGGCAGAAGTTTGCTGCAGGAGAACCTCTGCTAGGGCAGTATGAAAGGGAAATGTGGGATCAGAGCCCCTCCTGGGGCACTGCCTAGTGGAGCTGTGAGAAGCAGGCAACTATCATCCAGACCCTAGAATGGTAGATCCACCAACAGCTTGCACAAGGTGCCTGGAAAAGTCACAGGCACTCAATGCCAGGCCATGACAGCACCCAGGAGGGGTGCTATATCCTGCAAAGCCACAGGGGCAGAGCTGCCTAAGACCATGGGAACCCACCTCTTGCATCAGCATGACCTGGATGTGAGACATGGAGACAAAGGAGATCATTTTGGAGCTTTAAAATTTGACTGCCCCACTGGATTTTGGACTTGCAGGGGGCCTGTAGCACCTTCGTTTTGGTTAATTTCTCCTTTTGAAATGTCCATATTTACCCAATACCTGTACCCCCGTTGTCTCTAGGAAGTAACCAAATTGCTTTTGATTTTACAGTCTCATAGGCAGAAGGGACTTGCCTTGTCTCCAATGAGACTTTGGACTGTGGACTTTTGAGTTAATGCAGAAATGAGTTAAGACTTTGAGAGAGCTGTAGGAAAGGCATGATTGGTTTTAAAATGTGAGGAAATAAGATTTGGGAGGGGCCAGAGGCAGAATGATATGGTTTGGCTGTGTCCCCACCCAAATCTCATCTTGAATGCCCATGTGTTGTGGGAGGGACCTGGTGGGAGAGAATTGAATTGTGGGGGCAGGTGTTTCCTGTGCTGTTCTTGTGATAGTGAATAAGTCTTATGAGCTGATGGTTTTAAAAATGGGAGTTTTCCTACACAAGCTCTCTTGTCTGCCACCATATGAGACATGCCTTTCACCTTCCATTATGATTGTGAGGCCTCCCTAGCCATGTGGAACTGTAAGTCCAATAAACCTCTTTCTTTTGTAAATTGCCCAGTCTCGGGTATATCTTTATCAGCAGTGTGAAAACAGAATAACACAGACTGTAAATTAGTTTAGTCATAGTGGAAAGCAGTGTGGCAATTTCTCAAAGAACTTAAAACAGAATTACCACTCAACCCAGCAGTCCCATGATTGGGTGTATACCCAAAGGAATATGAGCCATTTTACTATAAAGACACATACATGCATATACTCATCATAGCACTATTCACAATAGCAAAGACATGGAATCAACCTCCTAAATGCCCATCAATAGTAGACTGGATAAATAAAATGTGGTATATATACACTATGGAATACTATGCAACCATAAAAAAGAACAAGATTATGTCCTTTGCAGCAACATGAATGGAGTTTGAGGCCATTATCATAAGCAAACTAATTCAGGAACAGAAAACCAAATACTGTATGTTCTTGCTTATAAATGGGAGCAAACATTGACTACACATGAACACATGTGTACTTGAGGGTGGAAGGTAGAGGAGGGAGAGGACCTAAAAACCACCTATTGGATAGTAAGATTATTACCTAGGTGATGAGATAATCTGTACAGCAAACCCCTGTGACATGCAATTTACCTATATAACAAACTAGCACATGTACCCCTGAACCTAAAAGAAAAGTTTTATAAAAAGCTGTACACAAAATTCAGACTTTATTGGAAACCCTCAAGGCAGTGACATCGTGTTGGGTATTTCCATTGAGGGTGGTGGGGTCTTGAGTAAATATCTCAGCGTTACTTGTATTATCAGAATGTGGGTATTTGTGCACTACTCTAATAATTGCCAGTAGAAGAGGATTTGGTTTTCTCTGAAGGCTGGTGTTATAAAGAATTTACCAACTCCAGACAACTTGAAAGATTAAGTTGCTCATTTTTGGGGGTACGTCTATCTGGTACTTCCATTTAAGATATTCACCTAAGATGGAAAATGTTTTTAGTACTCCAGTAAAGAATGGCTTTGCTAACACATGGTCAGCTTATTTAATATGTGGCATTTCATGTTTCTTCTAAGTCTAGCATAATTCAGATTTAATGTCACCTCTTATTGGATGTAGACATGGAGACTTACTCCTTCTTCTATGTTTCTGTTATAGGGGTTATCATATACACATGTATTATATCTGTCTCTCCTTCCCACCTTCTCAAAACCAGATATTACGTCTTCTTCATCCATATATTCCCAACACTACACAGTACTAGGGATTTAGCAAATATTCTTTTTCTTCCTTTCCCTTTTCTCCTCAAATCATGAGCAATATGAACTCATTCTGATAATTATTTTGAAATGTAGAAGTAGGCCGGGTGCAGTGGCTCTTGCCTGTAATCCCAGCACTTTGGGAGGCCGAGGTGGGCAGATCATGAGGTCAGGAGTTCGAGACCAGCCTGGGCAACGTGGTGAAACCCCATCTCTACTAGAAATACAAAAATTAGCTGGGCGTGGTGGTGGGCGTCTGTAACTCCAGTTACTTGGGAGGCTGAGGCAGGAGAATCATTTGAACCTGGGAGGTTGAAGTTGCAGTGAGCTGAGAGCATGTCATTGTACTCCAGCCTGGGCAACAGGGTGAGACTCCATTAAAAAAAAAAAAAAGAAATGTAGAAGTATAGAGATGTTGCCTAAACAGGCCAGTTGATAACAGCTTAGAAAACTCAGGTTTGACCATAGAAATGAATGGTGTCTCTAACACTGGCTTTTAGTCAACTTTTTCTCTTCTCCAGATGCAGAAGCTTCAAAGGAGTGTGGAAAGTGTCTGGAAGGAAAGGTGTGCACCTTGGAGCTTTCCTTGGAGTATATCATTGAGCTCAATGTGTTTGGGTGGTGGGTCTTTGGAAGGTAAGACTTCTGACTTCTGAGGGGGCGGATCTCCAGAGAGTAGCCTCACTTCCTGAAGGGCATCCTGGAGAGGCAAGGGTGAGGAAGGCAGAAACCAGAGTTCATCTTGATCCTCTAGGAACTTGACCTTGAAGCAGAGGGCTGAGTAGGGCTGAGTATTTGAATGGAAGAAGAGGTGCACCTTGAGTGTGGCACTGAGATTCTAAGCATGGAACACTGTTATCTGCACTTAACACTGAAGAATGAAATCCACCTGCCTCAGCAAACCACATAGGGTGAACAAGATCTTGAATTACAAAGAAGATAACCATACATCCTGGTTTTCTAAAACAGTCCTGGCTAATGTCTCTTTGTCCTGGCATAATTATTAACAGCATTCCTTTCTATTATCAAAAGTGTCTCAATTTGTACAATAAATTACTTGATCACTTTATGTGGGATCAGTTTTCAATAGTGACATTATGTGTTCTCACAAAGCAATGGCAGTGGACCAAGGTATCCCAGGTTGACTCCTGGCTGGTGTGAATGCTAGAATGACCCCTCCCTGCCCTTGGACTTAAGAGCTGTAAAGACTCCTGACAATTTAGGTGGGAGAAATAACTTCAAGAAGGAGTTCAAATATATCCTGTTTTTTTTTTTTTAAATTTAATACATGGTATATTATTCAATTTTATGCAACTCTCTGAAAAGATATACTTCACTGCAGTGAATAGTACCTGTATGTGACCAGAATTTCTGTTTTCATCTAATACTAAGCTAATAGGGTAGAATTTTTCACCTTAAATTAAGAAAGTGGCAGCCTCTGGGAACCATTCTACTCTCTATGCTTCCCCCTTAGCATGTAACTGACCCTATAAAAGTAATCTCAGTTTGGATTTTCCATTTAATCCAGAAGTTAATTAAAAGGATCTTTTATAAAATTTGCATGTGGCTGGATATTACTGGTTGGTTACACATTTTCATAATTTCTGTAGTCATTGCACAGTGCCTAGAAAATATGACCTGCTTGATATCAGCTTTCTTAAAGTTAATGACATTTTTAGACCTAAAACCTTATCATTTAAAATAATTTTCTCTTGTACTGGAAAATAATGTAGAGTATATCCTATTAGTAAGGCATGTGAGTATTTCAGCAATTAATTGGAAAAATAAGAGGTGTGATATATATGCTACTTTGAGTTGGTGAAGCAATTTATACCAGTCATGTTCTAGTTGTTTTAGAATTGTTGCTTACTTTAGCCCTAGTGACCTGATTATTTACATGGTTCTTAAACTGAGCTCTTTGTAGTACTGAGCTCTTTGTAGTAGCTTTCGCCACCTTAACCTACAATCTTTAGAAGTTATAATTTTTGCTTATAGGAAGACACAGAGTTTAACAATGAAGTAGACCTCTGCTTTTGCATGTCTAGCATCCCTTTTCTCTTCCATAGGAACTGAGCCCGTTTTACTGGGAGAAATACATTCCACATAGTTTAGGTGATTCCCTTACTTTGTTCCTCTTCTTTTACCACTCTTAATCCTTAATAAGGGGCTGAACATATGACATAAGCTTGACCAATCAGAGTACTCCATCCCTCTGGCCACATTGACTGTGGGACAGGGTAGGCAATTGACCTCAGATAGGCCAGTTTATGACCTTTTCTGGACTTTACTGCTGAACCTATTGGAAAATACTTTTATTCTGCAAAGACTGCTAATCTGGTAGTACGAGATTTAGGTTGTTGGCAGCCATCTTGTCACTAAAAGGAGAAGACCCATCTGAAGAGAGAAGAAAAAGAAATGGTGTCTCAAAGACATTGTTTTGAGGTTTCTTGCTCTAGCCCTGTCTAAAGCCCCAAATCTATTCATGCACTTAAAAAAAATTTGTGGGTACATAGTAGGTGTGTATATTTATGGGGTATATGAGATGTTTTGATACAGGTATGCAATGAGTAGTAATCACATCATGTAAAATGATGTACCCATCTCCTCAAGCATTTATCCATTGTGTTTACAAACCAATTATACTCTTTTAGTTATTTAAAAATGTACAATTAAATTATTATTGATGATAGTCACCCTATTTTGCTATAAAATACTAGGTCTTACTTTAAAAAAAAAATCCACTAAGCATTCTCACCTCCCTGCCATCACCCTTCACAACCTCTGGTAACCGTTGTTCTACTCTCTATCTTCATGAGTTCAATTATTTTGATTTTTAGATTTTACAAATAAATGAGAACATGTGATGTGTGTCTTTCTATGCATGGCTTATTTCACTTGGCATGATGGCCTCCAGTTCCAATGCAAATGACAGAATCTCATTTTCTTTTTATGGCTGAATAGCACTCTATTGTATAGATGTACCATATTTTCTTTATTCATTCATCTGTTGATGGGCACTTAGGTTGATTCCAAATTTTGGCTATTGTGAACAGTGCTCCAATGAACATGAAAGTGTAGATGGCTCTTCAATGTACTGATTTCCTTTGAGTATATACCCAGCAGTGGGATTGCTGGATCATATGGTAGCTCTATTTTTAGTTTTTGAGGAACCTCCAAACTGTTCTCCATGGTGTTTGTACTAACTTACATTCCCACCAACAATGTATGAGCATTCCCTTTTCTCTCTATCTTTGCCAGCATTTGTTATTCTGTTTTTGGATATAAGCCATTTTAACTGGGGTGAGATGATATCTCATTGTAGTTTTGATTTGCATTTCTCTGATGATCAGTGATGTCAAGTACCTTTCACATGCCTGTTTGCCATTTGTATGTATTCTTTTAGAAATGTCTATTCAAATCTTTTGCCCATTTTAAATCAGATTATTAGATTTATTTCCTATAGAGTTGTTTGAGCTCCTTATGTATCCTGGTTATTAATCCCTTGTTAGAAGAGTAGTTTGCAAATATTTTCCCCCATTCTGTGATGTGTCTCTTAACTTTGTTGATTGTTTCATTTGCTATGCAGAAGCTTTTTAACTTGATGAGAACTCATTTGTCCATTTTTGTCTTGGTTGCCTGTGCTTGTAAGGTATTACTCAAGAAATTTTTGCTCAGATCAATGTACATTTGTACAGAGGGTTTCTCTGATGTTTTCTTGTGCTAGTTGCTAGTTTCATAGGTTGAGGACTTAGATTTAAGACTTTAATCTATTTTGATTTGACTTTTGTATATGGTGAGAGACAGGGATTTAGTTTCATTTCTCTGCATATGGATATCCAGTTTTCTCAGTATCATTTATTGAAGAGACTGTCTTTTCTCCCATGTTTGTTCTTGGCACCTCTGTAGGTGCCAAGGTGTGTAGATTTGTTTCTGGGTTCTCTATTATGTTCCACTGGTGTATGTGTCTGTTTTTATGCCAGTACCATGCTGCTTTGGTCACTATAGCTCTGTAGCATAATTTGAAGTCAAGTAATGTGATTCCTCCTGTTTTATTCTTTTTGCTTAGAATAGTTTTGGCTATTCTGGGTCATTAGTGGCTCCCTATAAATTTTAGAGTAGTTTTTTTTTTTTTAATTTATGTGAAGAGCCGGGCGCGGTGGCTCAAGCCTGTAATCCCAGCACTTTGGGAGGCCGAGACGGGCGGATCACGAGGTCAGGAGATCGAGACCATCCTGGCTAACACAGTGAAACCCCGTCTCTACTAAAAATACAAAAACTAGCCGGGCGAGGTGGCGGGCGCCTGTAGTCCCAGCTACTCGGGAGGCTGAGGCGGGAGAATGGCGCAAACCCGGGAGGCGGAGTTTGCAGTGAGCTGAGATCCGGCCACTGCACTCCAGTCCGGGCGACAGAGTGAGACTCCGCCTCAAAAAAAAAAAAAAAATTTATGTGAAGAATGTCATTGGTGTTTTGATAAAAATTGTACTAAATCTTTGGGTAGTATGGATATTTTAACAATATTAATTCTTCCAATCCATGAACTTGGAATAACTTTCCATTTTTTGGTGTCCTCTTCAATTTCCTTCGTCAGTGTTTTACATTTTTCATTATAAAGATCTTTCACTTCCTTGGTTAATTCCTAGACATTTAATTTTATTTGTGGCTATGATAAGTGGAATTATTTTTTATTTTTTTCAGATTGTTCACTGTTGGCATATAGAAATCCTCCTGATTTTCACAAAGTGGGGACAGGTCATCATAGTGGATGCGAGGCAGGACTAGATTGCAGCTCCAACTCAGACAGAGAGAGAAGCATGCAGAGGCTCGCATTTTGAATTGTAGCTCCAGATCAACTTCAAGAACAAACCAGCAATTCTGAGAGGACTCCCAGACCCTCTGAAGGAAGTGGACTGCTCCTGCAGGACCCAGAAGACACCCCAAATACTGTGTTGGTATTAGTGGCTGAGAGACCCATAGACAGTTCACATGACAGGACTCTGTGCAGACAACCCCCAGTACCAGCCTGGCACCTGGTAGACTTGCTGGGTGGCTAGACCCAGAAGAGAGGCAACAATCACTGCAGTTCAGGTCACAGGAATCCACATTCTTAGGAAAAGGGGAGAGTACTACATCAAGGGAACACCCCATGGGACAAAATAACCTGAACAACAGCCTTCAGCCCTAGACTTTCCCTCTAACAGGGCCTACCCAAATGAGAAGGAACCAGAAAACCAACTCTGGTAATACAACAAAACAAGGCTCTTTAACACCTCCCCAAAATCACACTACTTCACCAGCAGTGGATTCAAACCAAGAAAAAAAACCCTGATTTACCTGAAAAAGAATTCAGGAGGTTAGTGATTAAGTTAATCAGGGAGGCACCAGAGAAAGGCAAAGCCCAATGCAAGGGAATCCAAAAAGTGAAACAAGAAGTGAAGGGATAAATATTCAAGGAGGAGGTAGCTATTCTTATATCAGACAAAACAAACTTTAAAGCAATAGCAGTTAAAAAAGACAAAGAGGGACATTATACAATGGTAAAAGGCCTTGTCCAATAGGAAAATATCACAATCCTAAACATATATGCACCTAACATTTGAGCTCCATAATTTACAAGACAATTACTAATAGACCTAAGAAATGAGATAGACAGCAACTTGATAATGGTGGGGAACTTCCATACTCCACTGACAGCAGTAGATAGGTAATCAAGACAGAAAGTCAATAAAGAAACGATGGATTTAAATTGTATCTTGAAACAAATGGACTTAGCAAATACATATAGAACATTTTATCCAACAACTGCAGAATATACATTCTATTCAACAGCACATGGAACTTTCTCCAATATATACCATATGATACGCCATAAAATGAGCCTCAATAAATTTAAGAAAATTTAAATTACATCTAGCACTCTCTCAGACCGCAGTGGAATAAAACTGGAAATCAACACCAAAAGGAACCTTCAAAACGATGGAAATACATGGAAATTATATAACCTGCTCCTGAATGAGCAATGGGTCAAAAATGAAATGAAGATGGAAATTAAAAAATTCTTCTAACTGAAGGACAATAATGACACAACCTATCAAAACATCTGGGATACAGCAAAGGCAGTGCTAAGAGGAAAGTTTATAGCCCTTAACACCTACATCAAAAAGACTGAAAGAGCACAAGCTGACATTCTAAGGTCACACCTCAAGGAACTACGGAAACAAGAACGTACCACACCAAACCCAGCAGAAGAAAGGAATTAACAAAGATTAGAACAAAACTAAATATAATTGAAACAAACAACAACAACAAAAGAAATGCAAAAGATAAATGAAACAACAAGCTGGTTCTTTGAAAAGAGTGATAAAATTGATAGATCATTAGCAAGATAAACAAAGAAAAGAAGAGAGAAAATCCAAATAACCTCATTAAGAAATGAAACAGGAGATATCACAACTGACACCACAGAAATACAAAAGATTATTAAAGGTTATTATGAACACCTTTACACACATAAATGATAAAACCTAGAAAAGATGGATAAATTCCTGGAAAGATACAACCCTCCTACCTTAAATTGGGAAGAATTAGATACCCTGAACAGACCAATAACAAGCAGTGAGATAGAAATGGCAATTTAAAAATTACCACCAACAAAAAAAGTCCAGGACTGAATGGATTCACGGAAGAATTCTACAAGACATTCAAAGAAGAATTGGTACCAATCATTTTGACACTATTCCACAAGATAGAGAAAGAGGGAACCCCCACACCCCCCAATTCATTCTGTGAAGCCAGTATCACCCTGATACCAAAACCAAGAAAGGACACAACCAAAAAAGGAAACTACAGATTGATATCCTTGATGAACATAGATACTAAAATCCTTAACAAAATACTAGCTAACTGAATTCAACAACATTTCAAAAAGATAATCCATCATGATCAAGTGGGTTTCATACCAGGGATGCAGGGATGGTTTAACATACACAAGTCAACAAATGTCATATACCACATAAACAGAATTAAAACCAAAATCATGTGATCATCTCAATAGATGAAGAAAAAGCATTTGACAAAATCCAACATCCCTTTGTGGTTAAAACTCTCAGCAAAATTGGCATACAAGGGAGATACTTCAATGTAATAAAAGCCATCTATGACAAATCACCAGCCAACATGATACCGAATAAGGAAAAGTTGAAAGCATTCCCCCTGAGAATCGGAACAAGACAAGGATGCCCACTCTCACTACTCCTGTTCAACATAGTAGTGTAAGTCTTAGCCAGAGCAATCAGACGAGGAAAAAAAAGGGCATCCAAATCAGTAAAGAGGAAGTCAAACTGCAACTATTTGCTGATGATATGATCGTTTACCTTGAAAACCCTAAAGACTCCTCCAGAAGGCTCCTAGAACTGATAGAAGAATTCAGCAAAGTTTCCGGATACAGGATTAATGTACACAAATCAGTAGCTCTTCTATATACCAACAGTGACCAAGGGGAGAATCAAATCAAGAATTCAACCCCTTTTACAGCAGCTGCAAACATAAAATAAAATACTTAGGAATTTACCTAAACAAGAAGACGAAAGACCTCTACAAGGAAAACTAAAAAATATTGCTGAAAGAAATCATAGTTGACACAAACAAATGGAAACACATCCTATGCTCACTGATGGGTAGAATCAGTATTGTGAAAATGACATACTGCCAAAAGCAATCTACAAATTCAACACAATCCCCATCAAAATACAACCATCATTCTTTGCAGAATTAGAAAAAACAATTCTAAAATTGATGTAAAACAAAAAAAGAGCCCACATAGCTAAAGCAAGACTAAGCAAAAAGAACAAATCTGGAGGCATGACACTACCTGATTTCAAACTAATCTGTAAGGCCATAGTCACCAAAACAGCATGGTACTGGTGTAAAAATAGGCAAATAGACCAATGGAACAGAATAGAGAACTCAGAAATAAACCCAAATACTTATAGCCAACTGATCTTCAATAAAGCAAACAAAAACATGATGTGTGGAAAGGACACCCTTTTCAACAAATAGTGCTGGGATAACTGGATAGCCACATGTAGGAGAATGAAAGTGGATCCTCATCTCTTGCCTTATACAAAAATCAACTCAAGACGGATTAAGGACTTAAATCTAAGACCTGAAACTATAAAAATTCTAGAAGATGACGTTGGAAAATCCTTTTAGACATTGGCTTAGGCAAGGATTTCATGACCAAGAACCCAAAAACAAATGCAATAAAAACAAAGATAAATAGCTGGGACTTAATTAAACTAAAGAACTTTTGTCTGGCAAAAGGAATAGTCAGTAGAGGAAACAGACAGTCCACAGAGTGGCAGAAAATCTTCACAATCTATACATCTGACAAGGGACTATTTGGAATCTATATTCAGAATCTACAACAAACTCAAACAAGTCAGCAAGAAAAACCAAACAATCCCATCAAAAAGTAGGCTAAGGACATGAATAGACAATTCTCAAAAGAAGATATACAAACGACCAACAAACATATGAAAAAACGCTCAATATCACTATTGATCAAAGAAATGCAAATCAAAACCACAATGTGATACCACCTTCCTCTTGCAAGAATGGCCATAATAAAATAAATAAATAAACAGTAGATATTGACGTGGATGTGGTGAAGAGGGAACACTTCTACACTGCTGGTGGGAATGTAAACCAGTACAAATACTATGGAAACCAGTGTAGAGATTCTTTAAACAACTAAAAGAACTACCATTTGATCCAGCAATCCCACTACTGGATATCTACCAGGAGGAGAAGAAGTTATCATACAAAAAAGATATTTGCACACTCATGTTTATAGCAGCACAATTTGCAATTGCAAAATCATGGAACCAGCCCAAATGCCCATCAACCAACTAATGGATAAACAAATTGTGGTATATTTATATGATGGAATACTACTCAGTCATAAAAAGAAATGAAATAATGGCATTTGCAGCGACCTGGATGAGATTGGAAGCCATTATTCTAAGGGAAGTAACTCGGGAATGGAAAACCAAATATCATATGTTATTATTGGTATGTGGGAGCTAAACTATGAGGACGCAAAGGCATACGAATGATACAATGAACTTTGGGGACTTGTGGGGAAGAGTGGTAGGGGGTGAGGGACAAAATATTTTTAAAAAGACTACAAATATAGTACAGTGTATACTGCTGGGGTGATGGGTGCACCAGAATCTCACAAATCACCACTAAAGAACTTACTCATGTAACCAAATACCAACTGTACCCCAATAACTTACAAAAAAAAGTTACTGATTTTTGTATATTGATTTTGTATCCTGCAACTTTACTGAATTTGTTTATCAGTTCTAAATAGCCTTTTTTGGTGTATTCTTTATTTTTTTCCAAATATAATATCATCTGAAAACAAGCAGAATTTGACTTCTTTCTTTTCAATTTGGATGTTCTTTATTTCTCTATCTTTTCTGATTGCTCTAGCTAGGATTTCCAGTACTATATTGAATAACAGTCATGAAAGTGGACATGTTCCAGAAAATAGAGGAAAGGCCTTCAGTTTTTCCTCGTTCAGTATGATACTAGCTGTGAGTCTGTCATATATGGCTTTTATTATGTTGAGATATGTTCTTTCTGTCTCCAGTTCTTTGAGGGCTTTTATCATGAAATGTTGTTGAATTTTATCAATTGCTTTTTCAGCATCAATTGAAATGATCATATGGATTTTGTCCTTCATTCTGTACATATAATGAATCACATTGATTGATTTGTGTATGTTGAACTATCCCTGCATCCCAGGTCATGATATATGATCTTTTTAGTGTATTGTTGAATTTGGTTTGCTGGTATTTTGTGGAGGATTTTGCACCAATATTCATAGGATATTTTGGCCTGTAGTTTTCTTTTTTGATGTGTTTTTGTCTGGTTTTGGTGTCAGGGTAATATTGACCTTATAGAATGCATTTGGAAGTATTCAATCCTCTTCTGCATTTTGGAATAGTTTGAATAGAATTGATATTGTTCATCTTTATTTATTTTTTAATTATACTTTAAGTTCTGAGGTACGTGTGCAGAATGTGCAGTTTTGCTACATAGATAAACATGTGCCATGGTGGTTTGCTGCACCTATCAACCCATCATCTACATTAGGTATTCCTCCTAATTCTATCCCTCCCCTAACCTCCCACCCCCTGACAGGCCTCGTGTGTGATGTTCCCCTCCATGTTCATGTGTTCTCTTATTCAACTCCCACTTATGAGTGAGAACATGTGGTGTTTGGTTTTCAGTTCTTGTGTTAGTTTGCTGAGAATGATAGTTTCAAGCTTCATCTGTTGCACTGCAAAGTACATGAACTCATCCTTTTTTATGGCTGCATGGTATTCCATGGTGTATACGTGTCACATTTTCTTTATCTAGTCTATCATTGATGAGCATTTGGGTTGGTTCCAAGTCTTTGCTATTGTGAACAGTGCCACAATAAATGTACGTGTGTGTGTGTCTTTTTAGTAGAATGATTTATAATCCATTGGGGATATACCCGGTAATGGGATGGATGGGTCAAATGGTATTGCTAGTTCTAGATCCTTGAGGAAATGCCACACTATCTTCCACAATGGTTGAACTAATTTACACTCCCACCAACAGTGTAAAAGCATTCCTATTTCTCCACTTTCTCCCCAGCATCTGTTGTTTCCTGACATTTTAATGATTGCCATTCTAACTGGTGTGAGATGGCATCTCATTGTGGTTTTGATTTGCATTTGTCTAATGACCAGTGATGATGGGCTTTTTTTCATGTTTGTTGGCTGCATAAATGTCTTCTTTTGGAAAGTATCTGTCCATATCCTTTGCCCACTTTTTGGTGGGTTTTCTTTTTCTTGTGAATTTGTTTAAGTTCTTTGTAAATCCGGATATTAGCCCTTTGCCAGATTGATAGATTGCAAAAATTTTCTCCCATTCTGTAGGTTGCCTGTTCACTCTGATGATTGTTTCTTTTGCTGTGCAGAAGCTCTTTAGTTTAAGTATATCCCATTTGTCTATTTTGGCTTTTGTTGCCATTGCTTTTTGTGTCTTAGTCATGAAGTATTTGCTCATGCCTATGTCCTGAATGGTATTGCCTAGGTTTTCTTCTAGGGTTTTTATGGTTTTAGGTCTTTAATCTGTCTTGAGTTAATTTTTGTATAAGGTGTAAGGAAGGGATCCAGTTTCAGCTTTCTACATATGGCTAGCCAGTTTTCTCAACACCATTTATTAAATAGGGAATCCTTTCCCCATTGCTTGTTTTTGTCAGGTTTATCAAAGATCAGATGGTTGTATATGTGTGGCATTACTTCTGAGGCCTCTGTTCTGTTCCATTAGTCTATAAGTATGTTTTGGTACCAGTACCATGTTGTTTTGGTTACTGTAGCCTTGTAGTATAGTTTGAAGTCAGGTAGTGTGATGCCTCCAGCTTTGTTCTTTTTGCTTAGCAGGATTGTCTTTGCTATATGGGCTCTTTTTTAGTTCCATATGAAATTTAAAGTAGTTTTTTCCAATTCTTTGAAGACAGTCAATGGTAGCTTGATGGGGATAGCACTGAAGCTACAAATTACTTTAGGCAGTATGGCCATTTTCACTATATTGATTATTCCTATCTGTGAGCATGGAATATTTTTCCATTTGTTTGTATCCTCTCTTATTTCCTTGAGGAGTGGTTTGTAGTTCTGTAGTTCTCCTTGAAGAGGTCCTTCACTTCCCTTGTAAGTTGTATTCCTAGGTATATTATTCTCTTTGTAGCAATTGTGAATGGGAGTTCACTCATGATTTGGCTCTCTGTTTGTCTATTATTGGTGTATAGGAATGCTTGTGATTTTGGCACATTGATTTTGTATCCTGAGACTTTGCTGAAGTTGCTTATCAGCTTAAGGAGATTTGAGGCTGAGACGATGGGGTTTTCTAAATATACAATCATGTCATCTGCAAACAGGGACAATTTGACTTCCTCTTTTCCGAATTGAATACCTTTTATTTCTTTCTCTTGCCTGATTGCCCTGGCCAGAACTTCCAATACTATGTTGAATAGGAGTGAGAGAGAGCATCCTTGTCTTGTGCTGGTATTCATAGGGAATGCCTCCAGTTTTTTACAATTCAGTATGATACTGGCTGTGGGTTTGTCATAAATAGCACTCATTATTTTGAGAAATGTTCCATCAATACCTAGTTTATTGAGAGTTTTTAGCATGAAGAGCTGTTGAATTTTGTTGAAGGCCTTTTCTGCATCTATTAAGATAATCATGTGGTTTTTGTCATTGGTTCTGTTTATATGAAGGATTACGTTTATTGATTTGTATATGTTGAACCAGCCTCACATCCCAGGGATGAAGCCAACTTGATCGTGGTGGATGTGCTGCTGGATTCGGTTTGCCAGTGTTTTATTGAGGATTTTCAAATCGATGTTCATTAGGAATATTGGCCTGGAATTTTCTTTTTTTGTTGTGTCTCTGCCAGGTTTTGGTATCAGGATAATGCTGGCCTCATAAAATGAGTTAGGGAGGAGTCCCTCTTTTTCTGTTGTTTGGAATACTTTCAGAAGGAATGGTGCCAGCTCTTCTTTGTACCTGTGGTAGAATTCGGCTAGGAATTCAACTGGTCCTGGACTTTTTTCGGTTGACAGGCTATTAATTGCTGTCTCAATTTCAGAACTTGTTATTGGTCTATTCAGGATTCGACTTCATCCTGGTTTAGTCTTGGGAGGGTGTATGTATCCAAGAACTTATCCATTTCTTCTAGATTTTCTGGTTTATTTGCATAGAGGTTATTCTTTGATGTAGTTTGTATTTCTGTGGGATCAGTGGTGATATCCCCTTTATCATTTTTTATTGCATCTATTTGATTCTTCTCTCTTTTCTTCTTTATTAGTCTGGCTAGTGGTCTATCTATTTTGTTGATCTTTTCAAAAAACCAGCTCCTGGATTCACTGATTTTTTGAAGAGTTTTTCGTGTCTCTCTCCTTCAGTTCTGTTCTGAGTTATTTCTTGCCTTCTGCTTGCTTTTGAATTTGTTTACTCTTGCTTCTCTAGTTCTTTTAATTGTAGTGTTAGGGTGTTGATTTTAGATCTTTCCTGGTTCTCTTGTGGGCATTTAGTTCTATAAATTTCCCTCTACACAGTGCTTTAAATGTGTCCTCGAGATTCTGGTACATTGTGTCTTTGTTCTCATTGGTTTCAAATAACTTATTTATTTCTGCCTTTATTTCGTTATTTACCCAGTAGTCATTCAAGAGCAGGTTGTTTAGTTTCCATGTAGTTGTGTGGTTTTGAGTGACTTTCTTAATCCTGAGTTCCAATTTGATTGCACTGTGGTCTCAGAGACTCTTTGTTATGATTTCCATTATTTTGCATTTGCTGAGGAGTGTTTTACTTTCAAATATGTGGTCAATTTTGGAATAAGTGCAATGTGGTGCTGAGAAGAATGTATATTCTGTTGATTTGGGGTGGAGAGTTCTGTAGATGTCTATTAGATCTGCTTGGTCCAGAGCTGAGTTCAGGTCCTGGATATTCTTACTAATTTTCTGCCTTGTTGATCCATCTAATATTGACAGTGGGGTGTTAGTCTTCCACTATTATAGTGTGGGAGTCTAAGTGTTAAAGTCTTCCTTTTTTTTTTTTTTTTTTTGAGATGGAGTCTGGCTCTGTCACCCAGGCTGGAGTGCAGTGGGGTGATCTCGGCTCACTGCAAGCTCCGCCTCCCGTGTTCACGCCATTCTCCTGCCTCAGCCTCCCAAGTAGCTGGGACTACAGGCGCCCGTCACCACGCCTGGCTAATTTTTTGTATTTTTAGTAGAGACGGAGTTTCACCGTGTTAACCAGGATGGTCTCGATCTCCTGATGATTTGCCCGCCTCTGCCTCCCAGAGTGCTGGGATTACAGGCATGAGTCACCTCGCCTGGCTGTCTTCCACTATTATAGTGTGGGAGTCTAAGTCTCTTTGTAGGTTTCCGAGAACTTGCTTTATGAATCTGGGTGCTCCTGTATTGGGTGCACATATATTTAGGATATTTAGCTTTTCTTGTTGCCTGGATCCCTTTACCATTATGTAATGCCCTTCTTTGTCTCTTTTGATATTTGTTGGTTTAAAGTTCGTTTTATCAGAGACTAGGATTGCAACCCCTGTAGTTCATCTTGAAATGTTTGGTAGAATTCAGGAGTGAAACCATCAGGTCCTGGGTTTTTCTTTACGGGGAGACCATTTATTACAGCTTTGATCTCATTACTTGCTATTGGTCTTTTCAGGTTTGGATTTCTTCATGGTTCAATCTTGTTGTTTTTGTCTAGGAATTTGTCAATTTCTTCTAGATTGTCCAATTTATTGGCCTATAGTTGCTCATAGTGACCCCTGATAAATCCTTTGAATTTCTGCAGGACCAGTTGCAAGTCTACTTTTTTCACCTCTGATTTCATTTATTTGGATTGTCTCTCTTTTTTTCTTAGTCTGGCTGCAGGTTTTTCAATGTTGTTTAAATTTTCAATAAAGAAAATTTTTGTTTCATTGATCTTTTGTATTGTTTTCTTCATTTTGATTTCATTTATTTCTGCTCTGATCTTTATGTTTCTCTTCTACTAATTTTGCATTTGTTTTGCTCTTGCTTTTCTAGTTCTTCAAGATGCATCATTTTGTTGTTTATTTAAAGTTTTTCTTCTTTCTTGATATAGGCACTTATAGCTATAAGTTTTTTTAGTACTACTTTTGCTGTATCCTGTAGGTTTTGTTACATTGTGTTTCAATTATCATTTGTTTCAAGAAATTTTTAAATTTCCTTCTTAATGTCTTCATTGACCTACTAGTCATTCAGGAGCATATGGTTTAATTTCCATGTATTTCTATACTTTCCCAAATTCCTCATTATTGATTTCTAGCTTTATTCCATTGTGGTCAGAGAAGATGGTTGATATTATTTCAATTTTTGAGAATGCTGTTTTGTGACCTAAAATATGGTCTATTCTTGAGAGTGATCCATGTGCTAAGGAAAATAATGTGTATTCTGAAGCCGCTGGATGAAATGTTCTGTAAGTATCCATTAGGTTTATTTGGACTATAGTGCAGATTACATCCAATATTTGTTTGTTGATTTTCTGTCTAGGAGATCTGTCCAAAGCTGAAGGTACGGTGTTAAAGCCTCCAGGTATTATCGTATTAAGGTCTATCTCTCTCTTTAGTTTTAATAATATTTGCTATGTATATCTGGGTGCTCCAGTGTTGGGTGCATATATATTTAAAATTGTTGTATCCTCTTGCTGAATTAACCCCTTTATCATTTTGTAGTGACCTTATCTCTTATATTTTTACTCGTTAAATCTATTTTGTCTTATGTAAGAATAGTTATTCTTGCCTAAAGTGTGTTTCTTTTAGACAACAGATCTTTGGGTCCTGTTCATAAATTCATTCAGCCAGTCTATGTCCTTTGATTGGAGAGTTTAGTCCACTTACATTCAATGTTATTATTGATAAGTAAAGACATACTTCTGCCATTTTGTTATTTGTTTTCTTGTTGTTTTGTGGTCTTCTCTTTCTTCTTTCTTTTCTTCCTGTCTTCCTTCTAGTAAAGGTGATTCTGTCTGGTGATATAATTTAGTTTTTTTTTTTTTTTTTTTTTTTGCATTTTTTTGTGTATTCATTGTATGTTTTTTGAGATTACCATGAGGTTAGCAAATACTATCTTATAACCCATTATTTTAAGCTAATAACAACTTAACATTACTTGCATAAACAAACATGAATATTTCTTAACTTTGTACCCCCACTTTTTAACTTCTTGTTGTTTCTATTCATATCTTGTTATACTGTCTATGTTCTGAAAAGTTGTAGTTATTTTTGATTGGATCATTGTTTAGTTTTCCTACTTAAGAGTAGTTTATATACCACAGTTACTATGTTATAATATTGTGTTTTTCTGTGTACTTACTATTAGCAGTAGTTTTGTACCTTCAGATAATTTCCTATTGCTCATTAACGTCCTTTTCTTTCTGATTAATGTACTCCCATTAGCATTTCTTGTAGGATAGGTCTGGTGTTGATGAAGTCCCTCAGATTTTGTTTGTCTGGGAAAGTCTATTTCTCCTTCATGTTCGAAGGACATTTTCACCAGAATCCTATAGCAGGATAAATGTTTATTTCCTCTAGCACTTCGAATATATCATGCCACTTTTTCCTGGTCTGTAAGATTTTCATTGAAATGTCTGCTGCCAGACATATTAGAGCTCCATTGTATGTCATTTGTTTCTTTTCTCTTGTTGCATTTGTGATCCTTTCTTTATCCTTGACCTTTGGGAGTTTTGATTATTAAATGCCTTGACATAGTCTTCTTCGGGTTAAATCTGTTGGTGTTTTATATTTGGATATTGATATCTTTCTCTAAGTTTGGGAAGTTCTTTGTTATTATTCCTTTGAATAAACTTTCTATGCCTATCTCTTTACCTCCCCTTTGAGGCCAGTAACTCTTTGATTTTTTCTTTTGAGGTTACTTTCTAGATCCTGTAGGTGTGCTTTGTTGGTTTTCATTTTATTTTTTCCTTTTGTGTCTTCTGTGTATTTTCCATTAGCCTGTCTTTAACCTCACCAATTCTTTCTTCTGCTTGATCAATTCTGCTATCAAAAGACTCATGTATTCTTCAGTATGCTAAATGCATTTTAACTCCAGAATTTCTGCTTGATCTTGATTCTTTTAAATTATTTTAATCTCTGTGTTAAATTTATCTGATAGAATTCTGAGTTTCTTCTCTGTGTTATCTTGAATTTGAGTTTCCTCAAAACAGGTATTTTACTTTTCTGCCTGAAAGGTCACATATCTCTGTTTCTCCAGGATTGGTCCCTGGTGCCTTACTTAGTTTGGTGAGGTCATGTTTTCCTGAATGTTGTTGATGCTTGTAGGTGTTTGGTGTTGGGGCATTGAAGAGTTAGGCATTTATTGTAGTCTTCTCAGTCTGGGCTTGTTGGTATCCATTCTTCTTGGGAAGGCCTTCCAGATATTCAAAAGGACTTTGATGTTGTGATCTAAGCCATTACCTGCCGTAGGGGCCACCCTAAGCCCAGTAATACTGTGGTTCTTGCCAACTTGTAGAGGTACTGCCTTGATGGTTTTGAGCAAAATCTGGAAGAATTCTCTGGATTATCAGGCAGAGGTTCTTATTCTCTTTCCCTACTTTCCCCCAAATGAATGGTGTCTCTCTCTTTTCTGAGTCACCTGGAGCTCTGGGTAGTGTAACACAAGTACCTCTGTGGCTAAAACCACTAGAATTGTGCTGGGTTAGACCTGAAGCCAGCACAGCACTAGGTCTTACCCAAAGTCTGCTGTAATCACTCCCTGGCTATGTCCTATGTTCACTCAAGGCCCTGGGGCTCTACAATCAGCAGGTGGCAAAGCAACCAGGCCTGTGTCCTTCCCTTCATGGTGGTGAGTTCCCCCTGGCCCTGTGCATGTCCAGAGGTGCTGTTAGGGGCCAGGGTCTAGAGTCAAGAACTTTAGAAGTCTACCTGATATTCTGTTGTACTGTAGATGAGCTGGGTTTCAAACCAAAAGTCTTAGTTCTTCCCACCCTTCCCTCCCCTTTCCAAAAGCAGAGATGTCTCGCACCATGGCCACTGCCACCATAGGCCTATGGGGAGTACTGCCAGACTACCACTAATGTTTCTTTAAAGAAAGCCCAAAGGCTCTTCAGTCAGCGTGTAGTGAATGCTGCCTGGCCTGGGACTCACCCTTCAGGGCAGTGAGATGCCCTCTGGCCTAGGGCAGTTCCAGAAATGTATTCCAAGAGCCAAGTCCTGAAACTGGTGACCCAAGGGCTCACTCTGTACTCTACCCTGCTGTGTCCAAGCTGGAAGACAACGTCCCCTTTGCTTTTTTCCTCTGCTTTTCTCAGGTAGAAGGAATCTTGACCCATAGCCACAATAGCTGGGACTATGCTGAGTCTCACCTGAAGCCAGAAATTCTCAGGGTCTCACCTAAAGCCCCCCATATAGTACCTAAGTATTGCTGCTGGTTATTCAGGGCCCAAAGGCTTTTCAGTTAGCAGATGATGAGTCCTTCCAGGACTGAGTCCTCTTCAAAGTAGCAGGGTCCTTTCTGGCCCAGTGTGTGTCTAGAAATATCATCTGGGAGCTAGGGCCTGGAAAGGCGGCTTCATGACTCTGACTGGTACCCTATCTTGCAGTGGCTGAACTGCTATTCAAGATGCAAGACAAAGTCCTCCCAAGTTGAGTCCTCCTTGAGCAGACGGAAACGGTCTCTTTTGGAGTCATGAGCTGTGCTGCCTGGGATTAGGGGAGGGGTAATTCCAGCACTCCCTTAGCCACTCTGTGACCACCCCCGCTCCCCACCAAGTCCACTGTGTCTGGGCCTAGTGCAGCACTAGGACTCACCTAGAAATTTCAACTTTATTTAAGCCTCCAAAGTACTTTAGCTTGGCAGTGGCGAGGCTTTCAGAAACTTAAATTCCGACAGCTGGGATCAGCAATTCTTCACTAGCTAGGGCTGGTTTAAATTATCCCTCTGTGGCAGGTGTCACATGAGTTTGGTCTGGTTTTGTTTTCTGTTATAATAGGGAAGCACTGAGTTCAATGTCTCACAGATGCTGCAATCTTTCTCTCCCCAGCACACAGAAATGCTCTCCACACCACACCCCTGCTGCTGGAGGATGGGGAAGGGGTGGTGTTGGCAATTCCAGACTGTTTTTCCTATCTCTTCAGTGCCTCTTTCAGCAATATGAAGTTAAAACTACAGACTGTGAGTGCTCACCTGATTTTTGGTTCTTATAAAGGTGCTTTCTTTATGTAGATAGTTGTTAAATTGTTGTCCTTGAAAGACGGATAATTGATGGAGTCTTCTGATTTCTTGCCTGGCTTATTTATTCATAGGCTTTTTATTTTATGTTTAAATATGTAAATATAAATATTTATGGATTTGCTATAAATTACGTCAAGCTAAGGTCACTTACAACCTATGAGTTCTAATATAAGTAGTAAGTAATCTTCTGTATTTCAGGAATCCAGTGTGTCAGATTTTTGAGATTCACTAGAATAATTTATCAATTAACTTTTCTTAGCATCTATGTAATTCCCCAAGGTCAGATTTGTTTACTATCAGGTACTAATTCAGCCGATCCATAGAGCCACATAAATCTATTACAGAGCTTTTTACTGGGCAAGGTTAATCCTGGAAAGATGATGTGGTGACGAAAGGTAGTCAAGTAGGCAAACGATGAGGAAAAAACTGAAGCAAATCTCTTTCCTCCACAAGTTTCATGCCTCCCTTCTACACGCTCGGATCCCACTTCCCTTCTGTTGCTCAAGGATATTTCTTGAGGAATCAGTGGGGTAACATGTCCTCTGTCTCAAGTGTGAGAGATGGAAAGAAGAAGCATCTGAGCTTCCACAAGGTGCTCCTGCTCAGCATCTTGGGCAGTACATTGACGAGGAGATCTGGATTTATGAATCTTACATGAAAAAACAGGTAGCTCAGCAGTCTGATGAAAAATAGGGTGATGAAAAAGAGACAGCAAAAAATCCTAAAAAGAGAATGCCATGAAACTGTTAACCAGAAGGTTAGAAAACTTGGAACAAAAAATAAATCATACCTGAATGCATATCTGTCTCCTAATTGATATTCTAATGTCTCTCATGGATTATCACCCCCTTTCCTGACAACCCTTTATAATGGCAGCTCCCCTCTCCCATGTTCTGGCCTATTGGTTATTCTCTGTCCTTTACCATGTTTTATTTTCTTGGTAGCATTTATCACTAAAATAATTTTGTTCTCTTATTTTTTGTTTTGTTTATTTTTGGTTTTGTTTTGGCAAGTTGTTTTTCAAAACAGTTTCATTGGTTTATAACCCTCTAACAAGGTATAGGTTTTGTGGACCCATGTCCTCGCCAACACTTATCAGATGTAAACACTTTTGCTGATCAAATGGGTGTAAAATAATCTCTCACTGTGGCCTCAATATGCATTTCCCTGAGGAACAGTGATGCTGAACATCTGTTGATAGGTTTATTGGTTTCACGTGTTTCTTCTTGCCCATTTATCTATAAGGTAGTTTGAGCTTTTCTTATTGATTTGTAAGAGTTTGTTTTATGTTGTTGGTATGAATCCTTTTCCATTGTGTGTAGTGTTATGTAGCCTCCCAACTTTATAACTTTCGCTTGCTCTAAGATGTTAAAGAAAAAAATTCTCAATTTTAATAGGGTATAGTTTGTCAATCTTTTCTTTAATTAGAATCAGTGCTTTCTGTGTCCTTTTCACAAAAATTCCCTATCCCAAGACCTGAAAGATACCCATATTTTCTATTAAAAGTCTATGTTTGTTTATAAATATGTCTACAGATTCTTTGTTACTCCTCCTTTCAAGAGAATTCCCCTCGATTGGAGTGTGGACTGGACTTAATAACTTACTTCTAAAGAAGGGAATATGGTGGAAGTCACAGTATGTAGTGTAGCTTCCTAGATTACATCATAAAGGTATTGCAGTTTTCTCCACATACTGTGGAGGAAGCCAGCAGTCATGTTGTGAGGACACTCAAGCGGCCTTATGGGAGGGTCTGTGCAGTGAGGAACTGAGACTTGGTGTCAACAACCAGAAAAAGCTTGCCAGATACGCAAGTTAGTTACCTTGGGAATATAACTTCTAGCTCCAGCCAAACCTTCTAATGACTGCAATTTTGGTCAACATCCTAACTGCAACTTCTTGACAGATATTAGCTAGAACCACTTGGCTAGTACCACCTGGCCCACAGAAACTGCTAATAATTGTTTGTTCTTTGAAATCACTAAGTTTTGGGGGTAATTTATTATGTAGCATAGAAAATAATACAGGATTTTGAAGATTTTTTTTTTAAAGCATTTACATCTTTAACACATCTGGGCTTGCCTTTTGTACATACTGCATTTAGTGATCCAATCTCATATAGATAACCATTTTTTTTCCTGCTGTTCTTATTAAACAGTTCGTTCTTCCTTTTCCTTTGACATGCGGTCACTGTCACATACCAAAGTTTGCTATATGCACAATTTCTGAACTCTTTGTTCCATTCCACTAGGCAGTTTTCCTATTCCTTTCCCAATACCACACCATAATGATTACTATAACGTCATAGTAAGTCCTGATATCTGGAAGGGCGTGTTCCCCACTCCCTGCTCTTTAAAACTGTCCAGGTTATTCTTGACCCTTTATTCTCCATATAGAGTATATTTTAGAATTGTTTTATTCAATTCCATGAAAAACCCTTTGGAGAGTTTGATTGAAATTTGGTTGAATTTATCAATCATTTGGAGGCAATTCTTACTGTTTTGATATGAGTTTCTATCCACGATTATGTTGTCTTCTTTCATTCATGTTATCCGTAACATTTTGTAATGATTTTTTATAAACCTCCCTATGGTGGTCTTGATTTGTTTTTTTCTTTCAACTGATGAGTTATTTAGCCCTTATGGCTTTGTTATGATTTGCATGAGCAAACCTTCACCATTTCTTTCCTGTATTATCCTTACCCAGCTGTTTTGGGGGTGCCTCTGCCCCTGGACAAATTCACTATTCACCTTTAAAGGTCAAAAACAGCCCCTTCCCTTCCACTTTTCTCAAGTTTGCTGCTATGGTTGATCTTGGTAACAGGAGCCAGCACTCATTATAGCACAACACCTTGTTCAAAATTAGAATCAGAAGCCCTTGACAAATCTTCCCACCACTCTCCGTGAAATTTGAGCCAATACACATGAGAAGGTTCTGGGATTGCATTCTCAGGGAAAATCCTAGGAATAGCCTAGCTTTCTTGTCTCTTGAGTTAGTGTCCAGTGTACCAGTGCCCCACAAGATGTTGAAGCAGAATAAGAAAAAAGACATTTATAGTTTGACATGATTAGCTAGACTTTCAGGATCTCTTTTCTAAGATTTCCTTCAGGATGCCAAGTCTGTTTAGGCAGACAGTCCTTATTCTAGAAGTCCGCACAGTCAATTCAGTGGTGGGCCCTTGTGTTGGAGTATAAGAGAACAAAGTAGGAGTTCTAGAGAAAATTCTTCTAGTTGTTTCAGGAATATTGTATCTAGGAATATTGAAGGATGTAATATTTCATTTATCTGGTATGAAGGGGTATTCTACTTAAGCAAATTTTCTAGACAATTGGAACTGACCTTTAAGCATCAAAAATTTTACGTTAAACATTTTGATGGAACTCTCTCTAAATCATATCTCATACCATTTTGAATATCTATTTCTTTATGCCTTCTTAAACAGACTATATTGAATATAATTTGACCTTTTCTTGCAAATGTAGGAGCTTCATGAATACCAATTTTACTTTGCTATCACAGTGTTTCCCTTAGGATGAATATCTACTCAGGTGTTTGAATCTTAAATTCTTTTCAATTTAACGAGTATTTTCAAGCAACCGTTATGTGTTAGATGCTCTTTCTCATAATGCTTGTCTCTCTTCTATCTCTTATTTGTCAGTGGTATACTAGCATGTGACAGGCTTCATTCTACTCTACCAATGCTACTAGGAAACCAGATACATGAAGCAAATCCAAATTGTTAAAGGGAAAAGGCAGTAAATAAGAGATTTGCCACATCTCTTTTACATAATCAAATTTCTATTTCTTAATACCACAAGGCTGTTGATTTTTAATAACGGAAAGTGGAGATTATTAATTACCTTTAAACAAGTAAGTCATAACATTAGAATTGAGAAATACAGTCAAAGACATTAGTTTGCTGACTTGTGTGTGTGTGTGTGTGTGTGCACGCACGCACGCATGTACAAGGTTCTCCTTGTCTAGACTTTTCTCTCTGTCAGGATGGCTAAATAGGGCTCCCAAATTTATAGGAAGTTTACTTGAAGATATTTTACTTACTTTCTACTGAAAAATGTTGCTGTCTTTTGGGTAGGAGTACCCTGGAAGAAGAAGAAAAGATATTGATAAATGAGCAATTTCTGGAGGCTATTATCATTGTCCAATAATATTTAGTGAGCCATTAGTTATATGTTATTTAGATAACTTTAACAAATTCTTTTTATATGCGTAAGCACATATAATTTTCATGCCAAAAATTTTAAATATATTTATTATTATTGTTATTTGTCCTACCTTTTTACATATTTATATGACTAAACTAAGGCACAGAAAGTCAAAGTATGCTGCCCAAGGTCACATAGTTAGTTAGTGGCAGGATCGGACCTGGAAGCTACATTCTCTGACCCCACATTCTTGGCTCTCTCAACTGTACCATTCTATCTTCTGCTTAACCAGTGACCCTTAGAGAAGCTTATAGGCTAAGAAAACTACATAAACATATCTTAAGAGATAAGTCTTAAAAGCTATAAAAATCTAAAGATGAGTGATCAAGTTTGGCTTCATCCCTGGGATGCAAGGTTGGTTCAACATACACAAATAGATAAATATAATCAATCACATAAACAGAACTAAAAACAAAAACCACATGATTATCTCAAGATGCAGAACAGGCCTCTGATAAAATTCAACATCCCTTAATGTTAAAAACTCTCAGTAACCTAGGTATTAAAAGAACATACGTCAAAATAATAAGAGCCATATATGACAAATCCACAGCCAATATCATACTAAATACAGAAGCTGGAAGCATTCCCCTTGAAAAATGGCATAAGACAAGGATGCCCTCTCTCACCACTCCTATTCAACATAGCATTGGAAGTTCTGGCCAGGGCAGTCAGTAAAGAGAAAGAAATAAAGGGTATTCAGATAGGAAAAGAGGAAGTCAGACTATCTTTGTTTGCAGGTGGCATGATCCTGTACCTAGAAAACCCCATCATCTCAGCCCAAAAGCCTCTTCAGCAACTTCAGCAAAGTCTCCGGCTACAGACTCAATGTGCAGAAGTCACAGCATTCCTATACACCAACAACAGTCAAGCAGAGAGCCAAATGATGAAAGAACTCCCATTCACAATTGCTACACAAAATAAAATACCTAGGAATATAGCTAACAAGGGAAATGAAAGACTCCTTCAAGGAGAACTACAAACTACTCTGAAAGAAATCAGAGAGGACATTCCATGTTCCTGGATAGAAAGAATCAATATCATGAAAATGGCCATACTGTCCAAAGTAATTTCTAGATTCAATGCTATTCACATTAACCTACCATTGACATTTTTCACAGAATTAGAAAAAAATGATTTTAAAATTCAGGTGGAACCAAAACAGAGCCCTAATAACCAAGACAATCCTTAGCAAAAAGAACAAAGCTAGAGGCATCACACTACCTGACTTCAAACTATACTACAAGGCTACAGTAACCAAAACAGCATGGTACTAGTACAAAAACAGACACATAGACCAATGAAATAGAATAGAAAACTCAGAAATAAGACTGCTTGCCTACAGCCATCTGATCTTTAACAAACCTGACAAAAACAAACAATGGAGAAAGGACTCCCTATTCAATAAATGGTGCTGGGAAAACTGGCTACCATATGCAGAAAATTGAAACTGGACTGCTTCCTTACATAATATACAAAAATTAACTCAAGATGGATTATAGACTTAAATGTAAAACCCAAAACTGTTAAAACCCTAGAAGAAAATATAGGCAATACCGTGGACATAGGCATGGGCAAAGATTTCATGACGAAAATGCCAAAAGCAATTGCAACAAAAGCAAAAATTGACAAATGGGATCTAGTTAAACTAAAGAGCTTCTGCACAGGAAAATAAACTATCATAAGAGTGAGCAGACAACCTACAGAATAGGAGATAATTTTTGAAAACTCTATGTCTGACAAAGATCTAACACCCAGAGTCTACAAGGAACTTAAACAAATTTACAAGAAAAAACCAACCTCATTAAAAAGTGGGCAAAGAACATGAACAGACACTTCTCAAAAGAAAACATACATATAGCCAACAAACATACGAAAAAAAGTTCAACATTACTGATCATTAGAGAAATGCAAATCAAAGCAACAATGAAATACCATCTCATACCGATCAGAATTGCTGTTACTTAAAAGTCAAACAACAACAGATACTGGTGAGGTCGCAGAGAAAAAGGCATGCTTTTACACTGTTGATGGGTGTATAAATTTGTTCAACCATTGTGGAAGAAGTGTGGCAATTCCTCAGAAACCTAGAGGCAGAAATACCATTTGATACAGCAATGTCAATACTGGGTATATACCCAAAGGAATATAAATCATTCTATCATAGAGATACATGCACACAAATATCATTGCAGCACTGTTCACAATAGCAAAGACATGGAATCAACCTAAGTGCCATCAATGATAGACTGAATAAAGAATATGTGATGCATATACATATTGCAGGGACATGGGTGGTATTGGAAGCCATTTTCCTCAGCCAACTAACCCAAGAACAGAAACCCAAACACTGCATGTTCTCACTTATAAGTGGGAGATGAATGATGAGAACACATGGACACATGCAGGGGAACAACACACACTGGAGCTTGTCAGTGGGGGTGAGGTAGTGGGAGGGAGAGCATCAGGAAGAATAGCTAATAGCTGCTGGACTTAATACCTGGGTGATGGGATGATCTGTGCAGCAAACCATCATGGAACACATTTACCTATGTAACAAACCTGCACATCCTGCACATGTACCCCTGAACTTTAAAAGTTGAAGAAAAAAAATCTAAAGATGAGGCTATGTCCTGTATTTCTGTGGCATTCTTGTTTCAAAATATTTTCTGTTATTTCATTGTCCTTTAACCTTCCTTGTGAGNAACTAACCCAAGAACAGAAACCCAAACACTGCATGTTCTCACTTATAAGTGGGAGATGAATGATGAGAACACATGGACACATGCAGGGGAACAACACACACTGGAGCTTGTCAGTGGGGTGAGGTAGTGGGAGGGAGAGCATCAGGAAGAATAGCTAATAGCTGCTGGACTTAATACCTGGGTGATGGGATGATCTGTGCAGCAAACCATCATGGAACACATTTACCTATGTAACAAACCTGCACATCCTGCACATGTACCCCTGAACTTTAAAAGTTGAAGAAAAAAAATCTAAAGATGAGGCTATGTCCTGTATTTCTGTGGCATTCTTGTTTCAAAATATTTTCTGTTATTTCATTGTCCTTTAACCTTCCTTGTGAGATAAAAAGAGGAATTATGATCACATTTTAGAGCAAGCCAGGCATGGTGGTGGGTGCCTGTAGTCCTAGCTACTTGGGAGGCGAAGGTGGGAGGAACCATTGAGCCCAGGAGTTGAAGACCAGCCTGAACAACATAGTGAGAATTCATCTTTGTACTAAAAAAAATTAGAGCTGTGGAAATGAGGCTCACAGAATTGGAATTACAAAGAAACTTTCAGGATTACAAATTTTGTTCTATAGTTTGAGTAAGATTACATGTCATGCCAAACAGTCAGTTCTCAGGCATCCTCTCTCTAAAGTTGCTCAGACAACATTAGGTCACTGAACCATCATGGGACCCTGATGAGCTTGATGTAGACAACTTTATTTTTTTCCTCTCACACATAGTTAGAAGGAATATTTTGATGAGCTGTGGGGAGAGATGGTAGGACACATTGGAGATGTCAAAACCTTGGTTCTACAGAAGTAGGTCGAGTTAATTTCAAGGATTTTGTTTACTAAGCAGAATATGCAAGCTTCAGGGCCAGAATGACTTGTTCAGTACTCTAAGAAACACAGACATGGCCTAACATATATCCAAACATTTGGATGACCCAAGCACAATGACCAATATTTGATATTTGCTTTTAAGGAAGTGATTAGTTCTCTTTTCTGAGAATTTATCTTGACTATATGTAATTTCTGATGATTGTTAACCTGGACTCTAAAGTCAATATAAATTACAAAATTAAAACCCAACCCAAGTTTAACCTTTTATCCTTGCTGCCACAAGACATCAAGCAGGCCAAGAGGATTGGTTCTCTGTATGAAATTGTTCTGTTTCTTTCAGACCTTTACATGTGTGCTGGTGGGTTCACAATGTTAAATATGAACAGACACTGAAACTCTGTCATAAAGAAGCAATAGCTTTCTATGTTTTAACTCTCAGGCCAACTCTGACTAGATGATGACAGATGGTGGGTGCTCTGTGTTGTGAGAGATTAGGGACCATGTCGAGATCATGAGGAAAGAGTAATGTGATTGCAGGAGATGGAAGAGGTGGTGTATGTGCCCTATACTGGCCTCTTTCTATAGAGCATACCCTCAATTAAAGTTGCTTCTTGCCTCCATTCTGAGTTCTCTTAGGTCTTCGGCTAGTTTTTTAAGAGCCTGTTATTTGTATGGCTGAATGAGAAGAAAGTAGATTGTTCCTTAGAGTCTAGTTTGTTTGTTTAGGGTTGGAATGCTCTGTAATTATAGCTGGTACTGCTCTTGGAAAATGCACATGGCAAGACTGGGTATACATTTGGTGCCTTAGAGTTTGCTGGAGATGTCTTTGAAAGGCAATGACAACTGTGAGGAGCTGAAGAGAGAGTGGAGTGTTTACCTCATTATTTTGCCTGGTATGCTCTTTTTCCACAGAGTTCATGCTCACAAGTTTTGATCTATGAAGATAAGAGCCAGGACAGAAATTGAACAAAGTGCACTAAAATATTCATACTACACCATGGTTATTTTAAAAAAGCTTTATATTCTAAATCTGTACTGTCCAATATTGTAACTACTGGCTTCCTATAGCTATTTAAATTAATTAAAGTTAAAATTCATTTCCTCAGTTGAGTATATCTTTTATATACTGAATTGCCATATGTAGTTAGTTTTACCTACTAACTAGCACAGAAAATTCTGCTGGGCAACCTGTTCTAGAATCTTGGCTTAACAGTCAAGCCATAAACCAATGTTCAGCAGGGATCTTGAGTGACTTGAAGGTGTCCTTTAGGAGCAAGGACTGACAAGTCCTAGGACCCTGGCCCCTAGACCACAGTTTGTATTTGGCCTATATAGAAGCTATATGCAGTTTTGATCTCTTGTTCTTGATCTACGGATTTAAAAATATTTCATAAATAGAAATACTTCTTGACTGCATTAAGATTTAACTTACAAAGGGGGTCAAGAAATGAAGATGAGGTTTTGGTAATTTCTCACCATTTAGACTCTTGACAAACTCAGTGTATTTTGAGAAGTGCTTTCCCTTTATAATTTCTAATTTTAAATGTTCGTAGTTCAATACAGTGTACAGTTCTGATTTATGTAATGTGGTAGCTGTAGTGTGAGTCTAGAGATTAGTTTCATGCCTATGCAATATGGTTGGGTGTCCATATATTTGGGGGAAGTGAGGATGATATTAATTAAAAGGCCTTTCTGTGATATATAAGGAATAGCCTGCTTATCAAGGTGACTGACCACCAACTCTTTTTAAAGTACATGTTTCTAAATATCAACCCACATAATAATGTGATAATGTGATAAACTTAGGAAGGGAGATGTGTTTCTGAGGTCTTTTTAGAAGGATGGGAGAATGACTGGAAGTTTTAAGTTGGTGTGATCTACTGGGGTCAACCAGATCACTAACAGAGGGCAAAGATATGTGACATCGGAACTCATTCAATTCCACATAGAAATTGGTCTGAGAACTGTTTGCTCTGACTCAGGCTGAGACGGAGTTTCTACCAAAACCAGGATGTTCCTTTGCCAAAGCTCACACTTCTCTCTCAAGGAACCGAGCCTCTAGTTCTTCTTCTATTTTCTTCAATGTTTCCTGGTACTTCTTCAAAGAGAAACAAAGGAAGCCCCAGTTACTACTTAGGAGGTTTTTAATTTTTCTAAGCATAATGAGCACTTGTTATTTTACATGATACCATGAATGCTTGGTATTTCCACTGCCACTTTCTCTGCTTTCATTAACCTCACCCCACCACTACTCTTGATCTCTCACTATGCCTTACCACCGGATAGGTTTCTGGGCATCATTGACATTATAAATAGCAGAAGTGTGAATTATTAACTTAACAGGACAGAGAGTGGGAGAGCAGGGCAGGAATTCCCAGGGAGACAAAGACAAATAGAGTGATATTGGTAGTGAGGTGGGGTGCTGATGACCTTAAAGTCTCCCAGTAGTGCCACCTTGAAGTGTTGAAATTGCTCTGGATAGTGTTCTTTGAAAATCCTGGTTCTATTTCATCCTGTACCTTAATAAACCCTTTGCTAGCCCTTTACCAAGAAACTCTACCTTTATGTAGAGGGCTTGATCTTCACAGAGTTGGGTCACAAATGCATACTCCTTCATTACCTGGGAAATCAAAATTTGGTTATAAATATATTTCAGTAAATTGCTATAAGAACACAAGCAGACTTGCTTCCTCCTGTGTCCCAGCTCCTAAATGTGGTTTTCTAATTATTCTAAATATGTTTTCTTTTTTGCTGTACAGATAAATGGATTTCCCTTTTCAAGGGTAAATGAGCTAAATGGGAGTTATTGGTCAAAGGTGGAATTTGGGGGCAGTTGGGAGAGGAATAGATAGATACTAATATTTGCAAGATACAAACTGTTGAGTGTATTCTGTAAAAAAACGTTGAAGAGAAGGTTACCTCAGGGATTGTGTTTATCTTCCTTTTTTTACCCCTCCCTAGCCCCATCATGGTCTTAGATCTGGAACCTTTATGTAAATCAATCATTTGAGAAATAGATTATCTGACCAAAGATCACATTTCCCTTTTCGGGGAGAAGTCACACTGAAGTTCCTGCTGTTACCTTGAGCAGCTCCTTCTCTTGGCGTGCATAGGAAGCTTCCAGCTGTTGTAACTTAACCTAAAGAAAGCAAAAGAGACTGCTAACTCGGCAAGGTGAAAGGTGTACAGGAATGGAATGCTGTCACCAAGGTGGTCTCACGCGCCATGAGGAGCCTCAGGGCCACGAATTCACACGTTTCCTGATGGAGGAGTTAAACCACCCAGCACCCTTTGCAGCTGCTTGGTAAACTTGCTCTTTTATACTCTTTATCTTTTAGTCTTCATCTGATGCTACCTTCACCCCTAAACTTCAGTTCTGAGCTTCCTACTCTTACTTAGCCATTTCTCTTAAAAACAATACCAGTTTTGAAAAACTTCACTCTTCCTTTTCCTTTAATATAGTCGGTCAGACTCTAAGGTGTTTGTTCACTCCTTTCTCCCTCCCTGTATGCCTTGCTCCCCCTTTTATTTCCTTCAATACTTGGAAAAAGACCATTCTACATCAGCTGCTATGCTGGAGTGAAGCATGTGTGTGTCGGGGGGCAGGGGGTAGTACTTAGGATACAGCAGTAGACAGGATGGACCAGCTCTCCACCCTTGCAGAGCTGGCATTCTAGTAGGAAGACAACAAATACATCTACATGATAATGGTATGTGCTATGAAGGAAACAAAAACATTAATGTTTAAAGATAGTGATGGTAGTGGTGGTGTGAGAGGTAGGTGGTTGGCAAAGGCCTCTCTGATGTGATGATACCTGAGCTAAAGCCTAAATGATAAATGCTAGCTAAATGGAGATCTGGAATAAATACGTTCTCTGTGAAGGGTATGGCGAGGGCCAACACTATGAGGTTATCACATATTTAGCTTGTATGAAACAGTTGTGTGACCAGAGCATAAGGAAAATTGGTAGGTAGGAGGCAAGGTGGGATAAGGTAGACAGGGGCTAGATTGTGTAGGGCCTTGTGGCTTCTAAAAGGATTTCGGTTCTTTGTTCTAATTGCAGTGAGAAGGCAGGAGAGGCTTGGAGCCTAAAGACACAATCTGATTAATGTTTTTAGAGAATAGCCTTTTCTGTGTCTGAAAAAAAAGATCGTTTGGGCGTGAGAGTAGAAGCAGGGAGACTGGTTGAGAGGTGACTCCTTTTGTCCAGGTAAGGGGTTATGGTGGCTTGCAAAAGGATAGTAGTAACAGAAGTGGTAGAGAGGAATGGATACATTTGGGAGATAATTTGGTGGAAGAGCAGACATGTCCATTCTTCCTTCCCTTTTTGGCTCTGCTGTTCCCACTTTCACCTCGCTGCCATTATTTCACATCCAGATTCTTCTGAGAGTTGCTTCACTCTTCAGTTAGTTACATCCAGGACCGGTTATCCAAATGTGCTAAGGGATATATAGTTTCAAGCCAATGGTGTGAGTCACAAAGGGTTGAATTAGACACTCCATTAAAGCTGCTGCACTGATGACTAGCATGTCAGAGGAACAGAAGCAAAAGAGATTCTGTACATTTCACAGAATTAGAGAGATCACCTGATAATTCAATAAAATACGTGGGCAAAGAGTGGTTCAAAGGATTAAACAATACTCTAGAACTCTTTAGGGCTAGCCAGCAAAATAATGGCCATTATTCTGACTAACACTAGACTCTATTCTCTGTTACCTGACATAGTGAGCACAGCCAGACTTAAAGTGTCACCACTCAATTCTGACTGGGCTTATTTTCTGGGAAAAATAAGTGATTTTGTAAGAAAATCAGTGTCCTGACCACTGGAATCATATGGCAAGTGCAGTCAGGGGTCTTTATAGCTCTTCCTAATTTGGGCTCCAATTTCTTCCAGATTTCTCTTTCCAGATAACTTACCTGAATGAGCACAGCCAAGCAAGCTTATTTGGTGGCTTTGGACTTCCTATTTTTGTGGTCATCAAAACTAAATTGGCCAGGAGAAGATAGGGGAGTAATTCTCCATATTTTCATTTTCTATTTATATTTTCTATGTATCCAAATCTTCAGAGGCTTCATACACACAACCAAGTGTAGGCTTTAGAGGGTAAAGAGAAGTTAGATAAGGCAAGGACAAAGATGTAATTCTAGAGAAGGTGTCAAAAAATTTTATCTGTTCTCTGAAGAAAAAGTCTCCACAACACAACATGTCCATGTTAGCAAAATGGCACTTGTACCCCCTGAATATATACAAAAAATTTTTCTCTTTCTCTTATCAAATAGGTTGTGGTTGGTCTCAGGTTCTTAGCTCTGAAACACAATTAGAGACATGCCAAGCAGAGTATGATGTGCTTAGCAGGTAGTGGTTACATTAAATACTTGAGTGACTAATTGAATCCTTTTCTAGATTGGAAACCATGACAGGGTACATAAATTGCCGAGCACTCAGTAGACTTACAAATCCTAGTTCTGCCTCTCTGAATTCATACATGCACCTCAGCAAGACTTTTAAATAATTATGTAAAACTTAAAGGAGAGAATATTTTATATACACAATTTCATTTAATCTTGAAACTGAGGCTAAGAGGGAGTAATTAAATTATCCAACTTCATACACCAATTTATGTGCTGTGGCTTTAAACTGGGGACTTTAACTGCCCCACATGTTACATATGCATTTGTGCCCTCCTCTTCCTAACAGAAGAGAGAACAATAAATAAGACTTAAGAGTGACATTCCTTACTAAGGGCAGAGAAGAATTCAGCACTCAGTGGCTCAAGCTTAAGCTTGATATGGGGGAAAACTACCAAGAATTTGTCACAACATTGACAATGATTTCCAACTTAACAGCTTGTTTCCTGGTTACATAGCCCAACCACATTTAGGATTGCTTTTTCATTTACCTTTGTCTCTTCTAGGGCTCCATCTGGACTGCTTTGTTCACAATTGGTTATCTTTTGTGATTTCCTTGTAAGCTATAGTTTCAAATAAAAAAATGTACTAAATTAAAAGGTGTAGAAGGCAAAGACTTTCTCTGGTGTGTGGAGATTAGTAACTATGGCCTTTATAAAACTTTCCAGGACATAGTCCTTTGGTAGATACTTGGTGACCTGTGGAAAACATCTTTGTTCTACCTCCATCTTCTTCTCACTAGTCTTGGCCACTGATGAGTGGCCTCTCAAGGCAGGAGTACTTTCCTTAACCCCTAATTCATGCTGGGTTATTCAGGGATACAGCCCTCTATAGTAGAGGGCTACTCTCTACTCATGGGTCAGAGTAGGGTAGTCATTGGAAGCCCACTGTATTCTGAGGAGGTATTGAGGTATTGGAAATGGCTAGGTAAGAAAAAGGAAATCCTTGGGGATTAAGTTAATTATTGTTGTTTAAAAGGTCTCTTTTGAAAGTAAAATTAACCTCTCACCACAAAGGTTCCAGTCAATGACTTCAACAGAGTATCTGTTGGAATCCATTTTCTGGCGAGAGAATGAAGAACCCATGAGATTACTAAATATTCCATCCATTCCTTTCCCCTCATACTTACAGAGAAAATCCATAACATTTAGGTCATGAACCTTGGCCTCAGGAGAGTGGATTAGAAAGTAGTATGCACTCCCCATACAGGCCTCTCTGACTTATGGGTTCCTCTATGATCACTTCCCCCCAGCCTTGCCTCTTTGATGAGTGGGGCTGTTGTGGGGGCACTGGAGAACACAAGAACCCCACCTCACCTTTTGTTGAAGTTCTGTTATACTGTGAACCAATGTCTTATTCTTCCTTTCCTGTGAGAGAGAAATAACAGTGTAAGTCTGCCTCTGTATTCCATCTATTCTTATTCAGTTGATTGCTGTCCATTTCACCCCAGCTATATTTTCCTGCAGCAACTTGACCTTATTTGCATAATGTCATGTGTATATTGAAATCAAACGACAGGTAAAATACAGGGATATAGATGCCCATCTGCAGGGCTTCCCAATTATTAAACATTGCCCAAGAAGCCAAACACATCCCCTTCCATGCATGACAAATTCTGTCATGACTTTTGAGGTGGCTACTCTTCATGTATAAAAAGGAGAGACAAGCTTATCTGATAATTGATGAAGGATGGAACGAGGAATGCAACCTATTAAACGGCTCTTCCCAACTTCTTGCTTACAAGTCTGGCTGTTTCTTCCTCCAGCTCCTGCAAGGCTCTTTCCCTTTCCATCGTGGTGCGGTTCTCCTTCTCCCACTCTTCATCTTCCACCAGGTCCCCTGTCTGAATGATCTCACTTTCCAGCCTGGACAACACAAGCACATGCCATGAAGACCCATGCTTGGCAGTTTCAGAACTGATAAAACACAGATATCCGATATAAGGGAACTTTAGGGACAGTGTACATGAATCTCAAGCTGAAAACTCTTCCTTACTGAATCCACAGGATCATGATCACTTCAGTATTATAAGAAGGAAGACCTGCCTGATTCCTAAGCCAAACACCCCAATGTTCTCTCAACTCCATCTTGTAGGAATCTATTTGAAACTTGCTGTGCATCAGTATTCAAGAGAAATGTCAAAGAATGAAGAAGTAACTTCCTACCACACAAGATAGAGATCTCTAGAACAAGCAGGAAAATTCGGTTTTGGTTTTGATCCTCCACCCCTTCTTTGGATTGGGACTTTCCCTCATGAAACCTTAATACTCACCTCTGAATCTTATCTTCTCTCTCTTGGATTTTGAGAAGAAGTTTCTGATTTGCTTCATCCATTCTCTGCATATCCCTTTCAAGGTCCGTGTTCAAACTGATAATGTTTCTTTTTGACTGAGCCAATCTTAAGATTTCCATTTTCTCCGACCTATAGACTCAGCCCCCAAAATGAACAAGGGCCAGTTATCTCAAGATCAATAATCATTGGGCCAAAAAGGATATTTAGAAGACATCTAGTTTATTAACCTTGCTCTCTCTGGGAGCATACCATTTTCATTCTTGAAAAATTACATTTCTTGATCATGCTCTACAACTGTTTCAATAATTCTCAGCTCAGTTAGCAAGGGTCTTTCCCAGGCTTTCTCCTCCAAAGTGCTCAATCTAATAGTGCACCTCCACTCTGGTTTCATGAGAAGCTTTGCTTCCTTAAATAACCCCTAGCATTGAAGAGAAATGCTTCTCTTGGAAATCTTTTCTTAAACTAGTCACAAAACCTGCTCATACAATACACATCTGTTGAACACTTTTATCTAAGCACCTGGCACATCACTTCTGGTTGGGCCTGGCATTCTGCAGAGCCACAAGGGGTTTCCACCAGCATGACAGGGCTTCAGTCTTTCCCTTCCTCCTCCCACCTCAACAACTCTCCCTCACTTGTCTGCTACGAAGTTTGAAATTTTTACCATGAGAGTCATTCCATTGAGCACACACACACATAGGCTCTAGGCATAGCTTTCAAAAATGAAACATCTTTTCTGAAGTAAATTTAAATGAAATAATGGTAACTCTAGAGTATTTTAGAAAGGGTACGTGGGAGGCTCTTGATATATTTTCTTTTCTTCTAATGTAAATTAATTCATTGGTTTTGTTTGAATTGATTAACCACAACTAGTGTAGTGAGGCACCAGGGCTTTTGTTTTAGATAGGAATGAAGGATAATATTGGAAAGTTAAGTCCTACCTTGGAAGGGCTTGCTTGGATGGGGGATTCACAGTAATCACTTCAGGAGGGTATGGCATGCTTGGGGTCGGGTGCGGAGGTGGGTGCATAACAGGAGTAGAAGGGGAGAAGAAGGCTGGAAGATGAGGGAAGGGGTCAATAGCAAACCTGTTTTACACCTTGGTCTCTGGATATGGCTTTGCATAATCATGACTACTTAATCCAGTTGATTTTTCTTGTGTCCTTCCATTGTAGATTCCCTAAAATGCCAACAGAGATGTATCTAATGAATTGGAAAAATGGGTTCATTTATCAAGAACAGAGTAACTGGGGAGGATTCCTAAAAAGTAGAAACCAAATTAAGTTAACTTGTTTTCTCCCTCTAATCCTCACATTTTAACCATGACAAAACTCAGCCCTTTGATTCTTCTGCCCGTGATCTGATTATACCCTAGTAAAGATACAGTCAGGATACAGAGATAATGCTGGAATATACATCCTATTACTAGACATAGTCAGAGATGGTTTATCAACATAAAACCCTGTGGAAGTTTATACAAGACAATATAAAGAAATAGAGGTAATCAATATTTAAATCTCTTTTTGCTCTAGGCCAGTTGCTTTCCATAAAGCACCATGGGCATGGATGTAGGTTTACAACTGCCCTGAAAAATAATCTTTGCTCTCTATCTTGGCGTATGCCAGAATTTCCAGATAATAAGATCTTTAGTATTAAAGAGGGCTCAGAAAACCAAGTACATGTAAATCATTTGTTTCTCTCTTCCCCTTAGTTTCTTTTTTTCCCCTTTATTTCTTCTACAAACTCTACCTCTCCCTTTTGGTGTATCTTGTCTCCCTGATCCTTCCCTAGTCAATTAGCTTCTGAGGAGTCTAATCTTTCTCCACTGGAACTATCCAGTAGAATCTCAGAACATTCTGAGAGGTCATGACTCTTCTTTTGACATAGGATGGGTGGGGCAACATGTCATAGTGGGGTGGGTGGCAATGGTTTCTCATCATTTGTGTAGAGTCTAGAGCCTAGATAAGTGTATGGATTTCATGGCCAAGTCTGCCCTAAGTAGCAGTAGGTTCAACAGATTTGATTTCTGGGTAATTTGAAGGGTCAGCCTCTATCTTTTATTTCTCTGGCAGATAAAGCTCTCTTCCTGCCCCAGTGTGACTAAAATGGAAAGTCTAGGTCCTTTGGCCAGCAGTCTAATTTCATCATATAGCCAACTAACTACTAACTACTCATTCATTCAACAAACAGTGAAACACTGAATAAGCACGATGTGTGTCTTCTAGACTCTGTTCTAAGCACTGGAGAGAAAGAGTGAACAAAGCAGCCAAAAGCCTTTGACCTCATGAAGTTTATATTCTAAGATGTGTATGTGTGTGTGTGTGTGTGTGTGTGTGTGTGTGTGTGCATGTGTGTGTGGGGGACTGGTAACACAATCAATAAAATAAATAAAACTAGTTTTACTTGACATGATAAAAGAGGAGACTGCTGAAACCATACCCCAAAGAGTTGAAGAAACCAGTGACTAACAGAAATTCTTGAGCTTGCAGAATAGCAGATAAGAAAATAAACAACTTGCAGAAATGCTGAAACTCCCTCTATTTGAGAGATTTTAAAACAAAAAACCTGGCTGAAATTGGTTGGAACCAATAAGGCCAACTGGAGTCTGTGCAGAACAAGCTTACTAATGTCACAGCTTGAGTTTCCACTGCATGTTTCATACTAATTTCCTCTAAATTTGCACATGGGACCCATAAGGAGGCATGAAGAGATAATTGTGCATGCCCGAGGACTTTTCAGACCTCCCCTTTTCTTCTACCAGTCATTTGCTAATTCCAGAATCCATTTCCTAAACCTTTTCTAATAAAGGAACTGCCTGAAAGCCAGCGCAAGTAGATAGATTTTAGTTGGATTCCTGTCTCCTTGTTGGTAGACTTACAGTAAAAAGCTTTTTATTTTTTTTAACCTCAAAAACCTTACGTCATAGTACTGGCTTCCAGCACATTGGGCAGTGAGCCTGTTTTGCTTGGGAACACTGCCGTGAGGAAACAGAAACAGGTGAAGGAGGTAAGAGTGAATGCAGTGTGTATATGCGTTTTGTGTATGGTGGGGAGGTTGTTGCAAGTATAACTAGGGTGGTGCAGAAAAAGCAACTGAGCATTCTCAGACCTGGAAGTGGTCTGCAGATGTGGTAAGAGGTTGGGTGGACAAGAGAAACCCTCCAGTTGTGCTGAGGTGGACACAGAGTCCAGCAGATCTAGGAGCATGAAGGGGAGGCATGAAAACCCAAACCTTTTCCTGTGATGCTTCCTGGGTACATAGCTTTTCCTTGTACCTGCCACCATCTTAGGAAAGAGCAGCACTCTGGAGAGGGAGAATCTCCTTAAAAGACTGAGAAATTACCTGAAAGAGATTTTTAAATTGGAAAATTTTATGATATCTCAAACTGACTTTAGTGAGTCTTTCCTGCCAACTTTAGGAACAGGAGCTGGAGGGGAAGGTATGATCAGTTGCAGAATCTAAAGCATATATTTCTGCATACCTGAAGGTATGTTCCTTTGATAAGATTCTGTACCATTTGTAACTTTTTGTGTATGCGAGTCACGGAAACTTGTGAAGTTTTGGATCTCTACTTAGTAAGGACCACATTGAGTTGATTTGTGAGCCAGAGTGACTTCTTAACATACTGTAGTTTCCAATAAACTATTTGTAAAATTAATGGCCTCTGATGACCCCCATTACCATCTCCCTTCTTCCTGAAAGAAGGCATTTCATTGCTTTATGAAGCTGTACACAGAAGAGTAATTAAGTAACAATTCAGGCCAATGGCCTCTCCCAGGAATTAATGGTAGGGAGAGTTCATTAACCCCAGCTGGTTATAGCTTCTGCAGGAAATGCCCTGGACCAAGGTTATCGCAGCTGTTAATGGATTGGACAGGGACTTTAACTGGGATAAAAATAAAGCTCTATCTCCTTCCTGGGGAGCTTTTCTCCTTGAGGGGCTACTGAAGGCAAGCTGGTATGAGCAGCAGAACCCCAAGCTTGAGGCCTTGTGTGGGACGAGGACAACAGATTGCTATCATTGGGAATTGTTAAATCATGGAAAAAACAGGGCCTTGGGGGCAAATTAAGGTGTTTGATATAAGCCTTCCTGCTATTCAGGAGATGGTTTGATCAGCACAGAGTGCAGCTTTAGAGCAGCTGCTTTTACCTTGTTAGCTTTTCAGTGCCATGCCTTGCCCCGTTCTGCTGGGAGACCCCATCCCTATAAAAGCATTCAAAGATTTTATTTGTATAAGCATTATAATTTTCAGTATAAGCAAAATATAAAACAGCTTATATTTTGACCCTTTATAAATCAGTATTCAAAATAAAAAATATAAGAAAAGTAAGGACAAGAAGGAATAACTCTCTTGCTGGGATTAAAAGTCAATATTAGAAGATCTCCCCCATGTATGACTATACCCGGAACATTTTCTGACTCATTCTTCTGGAAGCCTGCAAAAGTGCAACAGGAAAAGGGAATTTTCTTGATTATCACATGGTGATGCTACCATGGAGCAGTGATTTATGTACGCTTCATATTAGTAACAGTTTTTTTGTTTGTTTTTAGTGAGGTCATTTCATCAGAGGTAACCAATGCTTGGTAGCTGCTTTCATCATCCTTTGCTCTATTTTAAATTTGCTTCCCTAACTTTTATCTTGAAAATTTGCAATTAGTTAGTGATAATTAAATGGAGGATTCCTAAAAAAGAATAACTGGAATAACTTACATCCAAAGTCTTATAAACAATTTACACTGACTTCCAACGTAACTGCATACTCTTTTCTCAAGTCTTCCAGCTCTGTGTTCTTTCTGCCATATATGGAAAACACAAACATTTAATTTTTTAATTAGTCTTATTTGATAATTGTAGAGAATATTCCATACATTGAGACTTTGGAGCATCTTTGGTTTAACCGAAGTAATATTGTGCTGAGATAGTCATGCTATAAATGACATCATTAACTTAGCTTTGGCTACATACCTATCATTCTTTCTTTGTTTGACAAATTTTTTATTGAGCATCTATTATGTACTGACCTAGATCATGGGATAACCCATGGATGACTACTTAGTTTCATAAGGCAGACAGACATGTACATAGTATGGCCCTCCCTACAATGTAATAAATGTCATACTGAAGAAAGGTAGAAAGTAGGTAGAAAGTGCTTTGGAATACAGAGAAGAAACATCTAGCTTTAAGTGATTTGGGGAAGCGTCCATGGGAAGGTAACTTTGGGTTAAGTTAATCCTAAAGGAAGGGAATAACTTTACCAGGTAATGCAAAAGGGCTTGGTAAGAGGAGGAAAACAATAGTTTCAAAGGCACAGTATGCTCAGTGTACAACAAAGACGTCACTGTAGTTTCTGTCTAGAGCAGTGCATACCAACATGTGTTACATGAACAACTGGTGGTGTAACATGACACAGAGAGCAACTTTTTAATTTTAAAAGGTTAATTTCAAGAGTAATAGTCAAATATTTAGTAAAATTGAAAGTGGCACATTAAAACTTGACTAAAAGACACTGCTTAGCATGAGGATAATTTTAAGTAGAAACATTACTTGGTTTATAGAAAACTATTAAGTTGATAGCAATTCTGGGGGAACGTGAATGTAACAAACACTGTGAAGGTGGTGTGTGAGTGACTGAAGTCTGGGAAACAGAGCTCTAAGAGTGTATGTGACATGGAATGGTGGGGAAGAAACAGCTATGTTGGCTGAGGAGCACCATGTGCGTGTGCTGCAGACTTTGGGTTTCACCTTGAAACCTCCTGAAGAGGCATTTGAAACTTCTAAGCAAAGAGTGATAAAATCATTATCTTTGAGAAAGATAACTCAGGGGCAGTGAAGGATGGATGTAAGGAAGGAGTCCCCTCCTTATCCCCGTGCTTGTCTATGCTATGCACTCAGATGAGATGTCTGAGGGGAGATGTATTACATATATTTCCATTTATAACAGAGGCTCAAGTTGTTTTCTTTCCTCCAACCAAAAAGAGTACATTTGGAAATTTATTTTGTTTGTCATCTTTTCTTTTTTTCTTTGTTTTAATTGACACTTAATAATTCTATACATGTATACAAGTTTTACCATGGATTTTTTTCCTATTAAAATAATATATTGGAAGTTTTCCCTTTTATATTATTTATACTCTGGTTAGTTTTAAAGGCAATACTGAGTGTTTTCTACATGCACAAGGTCTGTCAAACTGGCAGTGAGAGTTTTTATCTCTGACTCCCTAACTTTGACCTGATTAGATAATCATTGGCTGAACAAGAGCTCATCCATAGATGGTTTGGTCTCCTATTGTTCCTTACATTTATTTGTTTTTTCCACTGGGACTAATTCTTCCTCCAAATGGAAACTTGGAAATCCCACGACATTTTCTGGTTGCTTCCAGTCACACAGCAATGTTCCAGTTCAGTAATCAAGACATCTGATATCATGCAGTAATCAAAACTCTGAACTTGGTATAGAGTTGAGTATTCAACCCTCTGGCAGCTGAGGTCTACTGTAGGCAGAAAAGCTGGAACTGAGGAAAGGGGCTTTGTTTACTTATCTCTTTCCACATGGAGCATGTCTGCTCTTCCCTCCCACCAAGCTGGCTATGATGGTGAACATACACCTAGTACATAGGAGAGGGAAGGGGACTTAAAAAGTTCTTACTTGCTCTTATAGATGTTTTGGAGGTTGCCCGACCAGTATCGTGGTGTAACTGGGATCTGTAGCCCTGACCTGGACAGTAGCATGTCTAATCTGGCTCTTCACTTGCTTCTCTACTAACTGCAAGACTTTTGTCATTTTTGTCAGGATCTCTTTGCTGGTCTCTTGTCCTTTTAGGTGACCATGATTGGCCACATAATTTTCAAGACTCAGTGCAAAACAAAATTGCAGGGCCCCTTGCTCAGAAATGATTAAGAATTTCAAGCCAGGGAAAACAGAACATTAAATTAAGCAGATTCCTCTTGAATGTAGGTCCCTGTATAGCTGCACAAGTCCCATGTCCATGAAGTTGGCCCCGCAGGTGGGCTTCGTAAATAAGACCTTGACAGTCCTTTGCAGGAAAGGCACACTCACATATTCTTTGTCTCTCAACAGGCTCTGGAACGCAGGCCAATTCCCAGTTGTTCACTCTGATGTCAAAGCTGTTAGCTAATCTGTATTAAGCCCTTGGACTCTTCAGAGGAGAGTCAGATAGCAGTACCCAGTGTTCACTGGGATTTAGAAGAAATATAGTAAGATGTCCTAGTGGGCTTTCTAAAACCTTTTCTCTTGTATTAGTTTTCTATGTCACTATGACAAATTACCACAAATCTTGTGACTTAGCACAATGCAAATCTACTATTGTACAGTTTTGGAGGTCAGAAGTCTGAGATGACTGTCACTGGGTGATATGGTTAGGCTTTTTGTCCCCACCAGAATTTCATCTTGAATTGTAATCCCCATAATGCCCACGTGTCAAGGGAGAGAATGAGTGGAGGTAATTGAGTCATAGGGGCTATCTCCCCCATGCTGTTCTTGTGATAGTGAGGGAGTTCTCATGAGATCTGATGGTTTTACAAGGGGTTCTTGCCTCTTCACTCAGCACTTCTTCCTCCCGCCTGTGAAGAAGGCGCCTTGCTTCCCCTTTGCCTTCTGCCATGATTGTAAGTTCCTGAAGCCTCCCCAGCCATGCTGGACTGTGAGTCAATTAAACCTCTATCCTTTATAATTTACCCAGTCTCAGGCAGGTTTTAATAGCAGTGTGAAAACAGACTCATACACTGGGGTAAAATCAAGGTGTTGGCAGAGCTGCCTTCCTTCTGGAGGCTCTAGGAAAGAATCTATTTTCTTGCCAGTTATAGCTTCTAAAGCCCACCAGCATTCCTAGTGTGTGGCCCTGTCATTCATCTTTGCAGCCAGGAGTATGGGATCTTCAAATCTCTCTGGGACTCTCTCACCTTTACATCCATTGGCATATTGCTTCTCTCACTCTGACCCCCTGCCTCCTTCTTATAAAAACCTTTGTGATTATATCCAGTCCATCTGGATAACCTAGGATAATCTCTGTGTTTAAAGATGCTTCATCACCTCTGCAGAGACTCTTTTTTACTATGTAAGGTATATTTATAGCTTGTGAAGATTAGCATGTAAACATGTTTAGAAGCTCTTTACTTAGCCCACCTCACTTACCTTGCATAGGGAGAGCAGATCTCCCATCCTTCCTTTTGGTCCTCCTGTCTCTCTAGGTTTGGAGGGTTAGCCCTTGCACCCTTCCCTTTAGGGCTATACAGTCACAGCACAGCCCTCTGAAGAGATTACTCTTCTAATCTTGGCTCAACTTTGTTTATTACTGTTTTAAAAGAATGCTTTTTGATTGATAAATCATAATCATATACATTTATGAGGTATAATGTGATGTTTTGATATATCTATATAATGTGATATGATTAAGCCAAACTGATTAGCTTATCCATCACCTCACTTACCTGTCATTTTTTATAGTGAGACATCTGAAATGGACTCTCCTAGTTATTTTGAAATATATATTACTATTGACTATAGTCACCCTGCTGTGCAATAAATCTCAAAATATATTTCTCCTATCTGAAACTTTGTACCCTTTAATCAACAACTTCCTATTCCCTCTTTTCCCACCCCCAGCCTTTGGTAACCATCATTCTACTCTCCAATTCTGTGAGTTCAAGTGTATTAAATTTCACATATAAGGGAGATCGTGTGGTATTTGTCTTTCTGTCCTGACTTGTTTCACTTAGCAAAATGTCCTACAGATTCATCTATGTTGTTGAAAATTACATGATTTCCTTCCTTTTTAAGGCTGAATAATGTCTCATTGTGTGTGTGTGTGAATATCTATCTATCTGTCTATCTATCTATCTGTCTATCTGTCTATCTATCTATCTATCTATCTGTCTGTCTGTCTGTCTGTCTGTCTATCTATCTGTCTATCTATCTATCTATCTATCTGTCTGTCTATCTATCTATCTATCTATCTATCTGTCTGTCTGTCTGTCTGTCTG
>NW_016803181.1:2427895-2431578 GCF_001698545.2 Rhinopithecus bieti
CTCCTCTCCTCTCCTCTCCTCTCCTCTCCTCTCCTTTCCTTTCCCCCACTCTGTTGCCCAGGCTGGAGCACAATTTTCACTCATTGCAACCTCAAGCTCCCAGGTTCAAGTGATCCTTTCACCTCAGCCTCCCAAGTAGCTGGGACTACAGGCACATGCCATCATATTCAGGTAATTTTTGTATTTTTGACAGAGGTGGGGTTTTGCCATGTTGCCCAGGCTAGTCTCAAACTCCTGGGCTCAAGCAATCCACCAGCCTTGGCCTTTCAAAGTGCTGGGATTATAGATGTGAGCCGCTGTGCCTGGGCTCTACTCTTTTTGGTATAGATGTTTAACACCAAATATTTCTCTCTTAGAAATGCTTTTGCTCCATCTCAAATGTTTTGGTATGTTGTGTTTCCAATTTAGTTTGTCTCAAGGTAATATTGATTTCATTTTTTATTTGTTCTGTGACCTATTGTTTGTTATGAGTGTGTTGTTTAATTTCCACATATTTGTGTATCTTCCAAGATTTCTCCTGTTACTGATTTCTAGTTTTATGCCATTGTGATCAAAAAAGATATTTAGTATGATTTAAATCATATTATATTTGTTATATTTGTTCAGATTTGTTTTGTGGACTAGCATATGACCTATCCTGGAGAATGTTCCATGTGCACTTGAGAAAAATGTGTATTTTGCTGCTGTTGCATGGAATGTTCTGTGTATGTACATTAGGTCTTTTTGATCTAAAGTGCAACTCAAGTCCAATCTTCTTTTCTGATTTTCTGTCAAGATGATCTGTCCATTTTTGAAACTAGGATATCAAGGCCCCCTACTCTTATGGTATTGAAATCTATCTTTCCCTTCAGATCATTCAATAGTTGCTTTATAAATTTATGTGCTGTGATGTTGGGTGCCTATGTATTTACAATTGTTATGTGTTCATGGTGAACTAACAGCTTCATTATGTGTAATAACCTTTTTTGCCTCTTTTTATGGTTTCTTACTTAAACTCTACTTTGATATAAGTATCACTCCCCTTACTCTTTTTTGGTTTCTATTTGTGTGGAATATGATTTTCCATCTCTTTACTTTCAGTCTGTGTTCTTACTAGTAAAGTAGGTCTTTTGTAGACAGCATATGGCTGGATTTTAAAAAAAATCTATTTAGCCATTTGGTCTTTTTATTAGAAAATTTAATCTAATTTCATTCAAGGTAATTATTGATAAGTAAGAACATACTACTGCCATTTTGTAATTTGTTTTCTCATTGTGTTGTAGATTGTTTTTTTCTTCCTCTGTTGCTATCTTCCTGTGTGGTATGATGATTTTCTATGTCGATGTGCTTTGGATCCTTTCCTTTTCTATTTTGTGTAACTACTATAGATTTTGCTTTGTGGTTACTACAAGGCTTACCTAAAATATCTTATCCTTAAAGCAAGCTAATTTAAATTGACTACTACTTGCCTTTAATAACAATAAAAAACTCTAACACTTTCACCCTTCCCTACTTTTATGATTTTGATGTCAAAATATACATTTGTTTTTGTAATTTGCACTCCTTTACAATTTGTGGCAGCAACAGTTGTTTTTAATACTTCTGTCTTTTAAACCTCCTAGTAGGGATAAAATTGTTTTACACACATTCTTACGGAATAAGATAATTCTGAGTATGGCTATGTATTACTTATACCATAGAGGTTTTCTTTTACTTTATACGTTTTTTGTTATTAATTAGCAGATTTTCATTTCAGTTTAAAAAACTAAAGAACTCCCTTTAAAAATCCTGTAAAGCAGGCCTAATTGTGATTAACTCTCTTAATTTTTGTTGTTGTTGTGGTTTTCTGGGAAATTTTAATTTCCCTGTCATTTCTGAAGGACAGCTTTTCTGAGTAAAAAAATTCTTGTTGGCATGTTATTTTCCTTCAGCACTTTTTAAAAATATACTTTAAGTTCTGGGATACATGTACAGAATGTGCAGGTTTGTTACATAGGTATACACGTGCCATGGTGGTTTGCTGCACCTATCAACCCATCATCTACATTAGGTATTTCTCCTAATGCTGTCCCTCCCCTATCCCCCAGTCCCCTGACAGGCCCTGGTGTGTGATGTTCCCCTCCCTGTGTCCATGTGTCCTCATTTTTCAACTCCCACTTATGAGTGAGAACATGTAGTATTTGGTTTTCTGTTCCTATGTTAGTTTGCTGAGAATAATGGTTTCCAGCTTCATCCCTGTCCCTGCAAAAGACATGAAAACTCACCCTTCTTTATGGCCGCATCATATTCCATTATACATATGTGCCACACTTTCTTAATCCAGTCTATCATTAATGGTCATTTGGGTTGGTCCAAGTCTTTGCTATTGTGAGGAGTGCTGCAATAAATAAATGCGTGCATGTGTCTTTATAGTAGAATGATTTATAATCCTTTGGGCATATACCCAGTAATGGGATTGCTGGGTCAAATGATATTCCTGGTTCTAGATCCTCGAGGAATCGCCACACTGTCTTCCACAATGGTGGAACTAATTTACCTTCCCACCAGCAGTGTAAAAGCATTCATATTTCTCCACATTTTCTCCAGCATCTGTTGTTTCCTAACTTTTTAATGATCGTCATTCTAACTGGTGTGAGATGGTATCTCATTGTGGTTTTTTTTTTTGGCATTTCTCTAATAACCAGTGATGATGAGCTTTTTTTCATATGTTCATTGGTTGCACAAGTGTCTTGTTTTGAGAAGTGTCTGTTCAAATCCTTCACCCACTTTTGATGGAGTTGTTTGTTTTTTTCTTGTAAATTTGTTCAAGTTCTTTGTAGATTCTGGATATTAGTCCTTTGTCAGATGGACAGATTGCAAAAATTTTCTCTCATTCTGTAGGTTGCCTGTTCACTCTGATGATAGTTTCACTTGCAGTACAGATGCTTTTTAGTTTAATTAGATCCCATTTGTCAATTACCTCCATCAGCACTTTTAATATATCATACTCCTACTTTCTCCTGGCCTGTAGGGTATCTGTCAGCAATCTGCTGAAAGCCATATTAAGGTTACCTGGAATGTGGTATTTCTTTTTTTTAATTTTTACTTTTTTGTTATACTTTAAGTTCTAGGGTACATGTGCACAACACGCAAGTTTGTTACATATGTATACATGTGCCATGTTGGTGTGCTGCACCCATTAACTCATTATTTACATTAGGTATACCTCCTAATGCTATCCCTCCCCACTCCCCCCACCCCAAGACAGGCCCCAGTGTGTGATGTTCCCCTTCCTGTGTCCAAATGTTCTCATTGTTCAATTCCCACCTATGAGTGAGAACACACAGTGTTTGGTTTTCTGTTCTTGGGATAGTTTGCTGAGAGTGATGGTTTCCAGCTGCATCCGTGTTCCTACAAAGGACATGAACTCATCCTTTTTTATGGCTGCATAGTATTCCATGGTGTATATGTGCCACATTTTCTTAATGCAGTCTGTCATTGATGAACATTTGGGTTGGTTCCAAGTCTTTGCTATTGTGAATAGTGCCACAATAAACATACATGTGCATGTGTCTTTAGAGCAGCATGATTTATAATCCTTTGGGTATATACCCAGAAATAGGATAGCTGGGTCAAATGGTATTTCTAGTTCTAGATCCTTGAGGAATCGCCACACTGTCTTCCACAATGGTTGAACTAGTTGACAGTCCCACCAACAGTGTAAA
>NW_016803181.1:2433015-2444727 GCF_001698545.2 Rhinopithecus bieti
GAGAAAAAAGAGTAAAAAGAAACAAACAATGCCTCCAAGAAATATGGGACTATGTGACTATGTGAAAAGACCAAATCTACGTCTGATTGGTGTACCTAAGTGATGGGGAAAATGGAACCAAGTTGGGAAACACTCTGCAGGATATTATCCAGGAGAATTTCCCCAACCTAGCAAGGCAGGCCAACATTCAAATCCAGGAAATACAGAGAATGCCACAAAGATACTTCTCGAGAAGAGCAACTCCAAGACACATAATTGTCAGATTCACCAAAGTTGAAATGAAGGAAAAATTGTTAAGGGCAGCTGGAGAGAAAGGTCGGGTTACCCACAAGGGGAAGCCCATCAGACTAACAGGAGATCTCTCAGCAGAAACTCTACAAGCCAGAAGAGAGTGGGGGCCAATATTCAACATTCTGAAAGAAAAGAATTTTCAAACCAGAATTTCATATCCAACCAAACTAAGTTTCATAAGTGAAGGAGAAATAAAATCCTTTACAGACAAGCAAATGCTGAGAGATTTTGTCACCACCAGGCTTACCGTACAAGAGCTCCTGAAGGAAGCAGTAACCATGGAATGGAACAATTGGTACCAGTCACTGCAAAAGCATGCCAAAATAGAAAGACCATTGATGCTAGGAAGAAACTGCATCAACTAACGAGCAACATAATCAGCTGACATCATAATGACATGATAAAATTCACACATAACAATATTAACTTTAAATGTAAATGGGCTAAATGCTCCAATTAAAAGACACAAACTGGCAAATTAGATAAAGAGTCAAGGCTCATCAGTGTGCTGTATTCAGGAGACCCATCCACGTGCAGAGACACACATACGCTCAAAATAAAGGCATGGAGGAAGATCTACCAAGCAAAAAACAGAAAAAGGCAGGGGTTGCAATCCTAGTCTCTGATAAAACAAACTTTAAATCAACAAAGATCAAAAGAGACAAAGAAGGCCATTACATAATGGTAAAGGGATCAATTCAACAAGAAGAGCTAACTATCCTAAATATATGCACCCAATACAGGAGCACCCAGATTAATAAAGAGTCCTTAGAGACTTACAAAGAGACTTAGACTCCCACACAATAATAATGGGAGACTTTAACACCCCACTGTCAACATTAGACAGATCAGTGAGACAGAAAGTTAACAAGGGTATCCAGGAATTGAACTCAGCTCTGCACCAAGTGGACCTAATAGACATCTACAGGTATTTCTTATCTCTTGCTATTTTGGTATGCTTTCTTTGTATTTGATTTTTGATGATTTGGTTATGATGGTTATGAGGTGTCTTGACTAACTCTTGTTTTGGCCTTAATTTGGTTGATGACCCCTGAGCTTTCTGTACCTGAATGTTGTCTTTCACCAGATTTGTGAAATTGTCACCCACTACTTCCTTAAATATCATCATCAGGCCTCTTCTCTCTCTTCTCCTCTAGTAACTCCTATTTTGTAAAGGTTAGTTTGCTCGATGGTGTCCCATAATTCCTGAATTCATCATTCTTTTCCCTCGTTTTTCTTATTACTCCTCTAACTGGAGAACTTTAAATGTTCTGTCTTCAAGCTCCCTGAGTCTTCTGCTTGGTGAAGTCTGCTATTGAAGTTTTTTTTTTTTTTTTTTTGAGGTGGAGTCTCACTCTGTCGCCCGGACTGGAGTGCAGTGGCCAGATCTCAGCTCACTGCAAGCTCCGCCTCCCGGGTTTACGCCATTCTCCTGCCTCAGCCGCCCGAGTAGCTGGGATTACAGGTGCCCGCCACCTCGCCCGGCTAGTTTTGTATTTTAGTAGAGACAGGGCTTCACCATGTTAGCCAGGATGGTCTCGATCTCCTGACCTCGTGATCTGCCCGTCTCGGCCTCCCAAAGTGCTGGGATTACAGGCTTGAGCCACCGCGCCCGGCCTATTGAAGTTTTTAACTGAATTTTTCAGTTCGGTTATCATGTTCTTTATCTTTAGAATTTATGTTTTTTATTGTTTCTATTTCTTTGTCAAACATTTAATTTTTTTCATAAACTATTAGCTAAATTTTATTTCCTAATTTTCTATTAGTATTTTCTGGCAGTTCCCTGAACTTCTTTAAAATTATTTTTCTGAATTCTAAACAGTTTTTCAAATAAACTTATTTACACTCAAGTCCTTATCTGAGTGTTTTTCACATTCATATTTTGTTTTACACTTTTCTAATTTCATAAAGTATTCCAATAGCAATTAGCATGTCAGCTTTAGTACTTGCAGAAAGTGTTATAATAGCAGTCTTGTAGAAAAACAATAATACATCATTTCATATTCCATATGTTAAAAGATTCATTTCCCTCTGATTAAGAGTTTATTTTGAAAATTCTGGAAAGTTGCTGTTGACTTCTGCTCCCTGCTTTCCATCCTGATACCTTGCTGTTTTAACATTTATATGACCTAGTTTAAAATATTCAGTAGCATCTCATGTAAGTTTTTTTCCCCTTTTGGAAATAGAATATTGGAGTAGATAACTCTGTGTGACCTGTTTGATTTTCTGCCCCACATTCATACAGCTGCAGGTTCAGCTCTGTGCCAAGCTCCATCATCCATCATGGGGAGTCTAATTAAGGTAGAATCCAGTCAGCTTGTGCTAGGGACTGAATGTTTGTGTCCCCTAAAATTCATATGTTGAATCTCTAACCCCCAGTGTGATGGTATTTGCAGGTGAGACCTTTGGGTGGTGATTACGTTTAGACAAGATGCTGCCGGTAGAGCCCCCATGCAGGAATTAGTGCTCTTATAAGAAGAGATAGGCATAGCTTTCCATCATGCTGGACAGGAGGCAGGACTAGATTGCAGCTCTGACTCGGATGGACAGAGCAGCATGTGGAGGCTTGCATCATGAATTTTAGCTCCAGCACGACTGCAGGAATGAATGAGGAAACCTGAGAGGACCCACACACCCTCTGAAGGAAGTGGATTGCTCCTGCAGGACCTGGGAGACACCACAAATACTGTGAGTGCCCAAACTGTAGAAGTTGAAAATGGAGATCCTCTGCCCCTGAACACACACCCGCACTGGGAAAACCAAAGATCTAGTTTATGGGAGAAGATTCTGACCTTACCTGGAGCTGAGCCAATGTAGAGAGCTGAGCACAACACAGGGGTAGAGGAAGCAATGGGAAAGGCCTTGTGAGCTTGCTAGGTCCCCAAGCAGGTCATTCCTGCTTGGCACTACAGGGATTCTTTGGGAGGGTGGCCAGAGATGCAGGAAAAATGCCACAGGGAGAACAAAACCTCCAGCTGAATGTTGTAACAGTTTGAACTGGTCAAGAAACCTGGCCAGAACTTGGGGAGGGCATGAATCTGACATACAGACTCCAGAGGATGGGGAAGAACTAAAACCCCACTTTCTTTCACAGCTGGGAGGTGGGTAGCCTACAGCAGTTTCTCAGCCCTGCTTGCCCACTGCCTGGAAATAGGCTTAGCGCTGTTGGTGGGGAGGGCATAGTGGGAGTGAGACCAGCCCTTTGATTGTGTGGGAACTGGATGAGGCCCGTGGCTGCTGGCTTTCCCCCACTTGCCTGACAACCTGCATGACTCAGCAGAGGCAGCCATAATCTTCCTAGGTACATAACTCCATTGACCTGGGAACCTCACCCACATCCCCCACAGCAGCCACAGCAAGACCCTCCCAAAGACTCTGAGCTCAGACATGCCTAGTCATGCCTCCCACCTGGTGGTCCTTCTCTACCCACCCTGGAACTGAACACAAAGGGCATATACTCAGGAGTTATAAGGACCCTACCCACTGCCAGTTCCTCTCCATACTACTACAGTTGATGCTCTCTGGAAAGCACCACCTCCTGGCAGGAGGCCAACCAGCACCAAAATAGAGCATTAAACCACCAAAGCTAAGAACTCTCACAGAGTCCATTTCATCCCCTGCCATTTCCACCTGAACAGGTGCTGGTATCCACAACTGAGAGATCCATAGATGGTTCACATCACAGGACTCTGTGCAGACAACCCCCAGTACCAGCCTGGAGCCTGGTAGATTTGGGGGTAGCTAGACCCAGAAGAGAGACAATAATAACTACAGCTTTGCACTCAGGAAGCCACATCCATAGGAAAAGGTGAAGAGTACTAATCAAAGAAACACCCCTTGAGACAAAAGAATTTGAACAACAGCCTTCAGCCCTAGACCTTCCCTCTGACAGAGCCTACCCAAATGAGAAGGGACCAGAAAACCAACTCTGGTAATACGACAAAATGAGACTCTTTAACACCCCCCAAAATCACACTAGCTCACTAGCAATGGATCCAAACTAAGAAGAAATCCTTGATTTACCTGAAAAAGAATTCAGGAGGTTATTAAGCTAGTCAGGGAGGCACCAGAGAAAGGTGAAGCCAAATGCAAAGAAATCAAAAAACTGATACAAGAGGTGAAGGGGGAAATATTCAAGAAATATGTAGCATAAATAAAAACATTAGAAACTTCAGGGAACATTGGACACACAGTAATGCAAAATGCTCTGGAAAGTCTTAGCAATAGGATTGAACAGGTAGAAGAAAGAAATTCAGACTTCAAAGACAAGGTATTTGAATTAACACAATCCAACAAAGGTGAAGAAAAAAGAATAAGAAAATATACACAAAGCCTCCAAGAAGACTGGGATTCTGTTAAATGACTAAACCTAAGAACAATCCATGTTCCTGAGGAAAAAGAGAAATCTAAAAGTTTGGAAAACATATTTGGGGGAATACTTAAGGAAAGCTTCCCTGGCCTTGCTAGAGACATAGACATCCAAATACAAGAAGCACAAAGAAGACCTGGGAAATTAATTGCAAAAAAGATCATCATGTAGGCACATAGTCATCAGGTTATCTAAATTTAAGATGAAGGCAAGAATGGTTGGAGCTGTGAGACAGAAGCACCAGGTAACCTGTAAGGGAAAGCCTGTCAGATTCACTGCAGATTTCTCAGCAGAAACCCTACAAGCTAGAAGCGACTGGGGCCCAATCTTCAACCTCCTCAAACAAAACAATTATCAGCTGAGAATTTTGAATCCAGAGAAACTAAGCATCACATATAAAGGAAAGATACAGTCTTTTTCTGAAAAACAAATGCTGAAAGAATTTGCCACTACCAAGCTACCACTACCAGATCTGTTAGAAGGAGCTCTAAATCTTGAAACAAATCCTGGAAACACATCAAAACAGAACTTCTTTAAAGGATAAATCACACAGGACCTACAAAACAAAAATATGCTATTTAAAAAACAAAATAAAACTAAAAAAAAAGGTATACAGGCAACAAATAGCATGATAAATGGAATGCTACCCCACATCTCAATACTAACATTAAATGTAAATGGCCTAAATGTGCCACTTAAAAATTACAGAACTGTGACATTGAAAGAATTCACCAACCAACTACCTGCTGCCTTCAAGGGACTCATCTAAACTTAATAAGGACTCATATAAACTTAAACTAAAGGGATGGAAAAAGGCATTTTATGCAAATGGATACCAAAAGTGAGCTGGAGTAGCTGTTCTTGTATCAGACAAAACAAACTTTAAAGAAACAGCAGTTAAAAAAGACAAGAAGGACATTTTATAATGGTAAAAGGCCTTGTCCAACAGGAAAATACCACAATCCTAAACATATATGCATCTAACACTGAAGCTCCCAAATTTAGAAAACAATTACTTATAGACCTAAGAAATGAGATAAACGCAACACAATAATAGTGGGGACTTCAGTATTCCACTGACAGCACTAGACAGGTCAATCAAGACTGAAAGTCAACAAAGAAACAATGGATTTAAACTATACCTTGAAACAAATGGACTTAACAGATGTATACAGAACATTCCATGCAACAACTGCAGAATACACATTCTATTCAATAGCACATGGAACGTTCTCCAAGATAGACCATATGATAGGCCACAAAATGAGTCTCAATAAATTTAAGGAAACTGAAATTATGGCCAGGCAAGGTTGCTCATGCCTGTAATCCCAAAAGTTTGGGAGACTGAGGCGGGTGGATCACCTCAGGTTAGGAGTTTGAGACCAGCCTGGCCAACATGGTGAAACTCTGTCTCTACTAAAAATACCAAAAATTAGCTGGGCATAGTGATGGGTGCCTGTAATCCCAGCCACTCAGGAGGCTGAGACAGGAGAATTGCTTGAATCTGGGAGGTGGAGGTTGCAGTGAACTAAGATTGTGCCATGGCACTCCAAAAAAAAAAAAAAAAAGAAAGAAAACAAAAAAAGGAAAACTGAAATTATATCAAGCACTGTCTCAGACCACAGTGGAATAAAACTGGAAATAAACTCCAAAATGAATCTTCAAAACCATGCAAATACTTGGACATTAAATAACCTGCTCCTGAATGAGTATTGGGTCAAAAATGAAATCAAGATGGAAATTAAAAAATTCTTTGAACTGAACAACAATAGTAACACAATCTATCAAAACTTCTGCCATACAACAAAGGCAGTGCTAAGAGGAAAGTCCATAGTCCTAAATACCTACATGAAAAGACTGAAAGCACAAACTGACAATCTAAGGTTACACCTCCAGGAACTAGAAAAACAAGAACAAATCAAACTCAAACTCAGCAGAAGAAAGGAAATAACCAAGATCAGAGAAAAACTAAATGAAATTGAAACAACAACAAAAAACAATACAAAAGATAAATGAAATAAAAAGCTGGTTTTTTGAAAAGATAAGTTGATAGATCATCAGTAAGATTAACCAAGAAAAGGAGAGAGAAAATCCAAATAACCTCAATAAGAAACGAAATGGGAGATATTACAACTGATATCGCAGAAATACAAAAGATCGTTCAAGGCTACTATGAACACTGTTATGCACATAAGCTAGAAAACCTAGAAGAGATGGAAAATTCCTGGAAAGAGACAACCCTCCTAGCTGAAATCAGGGAGAATTAGATACCCTGCACAGACCAATAACAAGCAGTGAGATTGAAATGGTAATTAAACCAACAACAACAACAAAAAGTCTAGGACCAGGTGGATTCACAGCAGAATTCTACCAGATATTCAAATAGGAATTGGTAGCAATCCTTTTGATGCGATTCCATAAGATACAGAAAGAGGGAACCCTCCCTAACTTATTCTATGAAGCCAGCATCACCGTAATACCAAAAGCAGGAAAGGACATAACCAAAAAAGAAAGCTACAGATGGATATCCCTGATGAACATAGATGCTAAAACCCTTAACAAAATACTAGCTAACTGAATCCAACAATATATAAACAAGATAATCCACCATGATCAAGTGGGTTTCATACCAGGGATGCAAGGATGGTTTAACATACACAAGTCAATAAATATGATACACCACATAAACAGAATTAAAAATAAAAATCACATGATCATCTCAATAGATGCAGAAACAGCATCTGACAAAATCCAGGATCTCTATATGATTAAAATTCTCAGCAAAATCAGCATACAAGGGACATACCTCAATGTAATAAAAGCCATCTATGACAAACCCCCATCTAACTTAATACTGAGTGGGTAAAAGTTGAAAGCATTCCCCCTGAGAACTGGAACAAGACAAGGATGCCCACTCTCACTATTCCTCTTCGTAATACTGGCAGTCCTAGCCAGAGCAATCAGACAAGAAAATAAATAAATAAATAAAGGGCATCCAAATTGGCAAAAGAGGAAGTCAAACTGTCACTGTTTGCTGATGATATGATTGTCTACCTTGAAAACCCTAAAGACTCCCCCAGAAAGCTCCTAGAATTGATAAAAGAATTCAGCAAAGTTTCAGGATACACAATTAATGTACACAAATCAGTAGCTCTTCTATACTCCAGCAGTGATCAAGCAGAGAATAAAATCAAGAACTCAACCCGCTTTACAATAGCTGCAAAGAAAAAAAAACAAAAAAAACTTAGGAATATACCTAACCAAGGAGGTGAAAGACCTCTACAAATAAAATTATAAAACACTGCTGAAAGAAATCAGAGATGACACAAACAAATGGAAACACATCCCGTGCTCATGGATGGGTAGAATCAGTAATGTAAATGACCATACTGTCAAAAGCAATCACAATTTCAATGCAATTCTCATCAAAATGCTACCATCATTCTTCATAGATTTAGAAAAAAAAATTCTAAAATTCATATGGAACCAAAAAAGATCCCACATAGCCAAAGCAAGACTAAGGAGAAGGAACAAATCTGGAGGCATCACACTACCTGATTTCAAACTGTACTGTAAGGCCATAGTCACAAAACAGCATGGTACTGGTATAAAAATAGGCACATAGACCAATGGAATGGAATAGAGAATGCAGAAATAAACTCAAATACTTACAGCCAACTGATCTTCGACAGAGCAAACAAAAACATAATGTGGGGAAAGGACACCCTTTTCAATAAATAGTGCTGGGATAATTGACCAGCCACATGTAGGAGAATGAAACTGGATCCTCATCTCTCACCTTATACAAAAATTAACTGAAGACGGATTAAGGACTTAAATATAAGACCTGAGACTATAAAAATTCTAGAAGATAACATTGGAAAACCCTTCTAGAGATTGGCTTAGGCAAGTATTTCATGACCAAGAACTCAAAAGCAAATGCAATAAAAACAAAGATAAATAGTTGGGACTTAAACTAAAGAGCTTTTGCATGGCAAAAGGAACAGTGGACAGAGTAAATAGACAACCCACAGAGGGGGAGAAAATCTTCGCAATCTATACATCTGACAAAGGACTAATATTCAGAATCTACAGCAAACTTAAACAAATCAGCAAGAAAAAAACAACAATCCCATGGAAAAGTGGGCTAAAAACATGAATAGATACTTCTCAAAACAAGATATACAAATGGCTAACATATGAAAAAAATGATCAACATCACTAATAATCAGGGAAATGTGAATCAAAACCACAATGCAATACCACCTTACTCCTGCAAGAATGGCCATAATCAAAAAATTAAACACAAAGGAGATGTTGGCACGGATGTGGTGATCAGGGAACACTTCTACACTGCTGGTGGTAATGTAGACTAGTACAGCCACTGGGAAAACAGTGGAAATTCCTTGAAGAACTAAAAGTAGAACTACCATTTGATCCAGCAATCCCACTACTGGGTATCTACCCAGAGGAAAAGAAGTCATTATTCGAAAAAGATACTGGCACGTGTATGTTTATAGCAGCACAATTTGCAATTGCAAAATCGTGGAACCAACCCAAATGCCCATCAATCAACAAGTGGATAAAGAAACTGGTGTATATATATGATGGAATATTACTCAGCCATAAAAAGGAATGAATTAATGGCATTCACAGCGACCTGGATGAGATTGAAGACTATTATTCTAAGTGAAGTAACTCAGGAATGGAAAACTAAACAGTGTATGTTCTAACTGATATGTGGGAGCTAAACTATGAGGACATAATATCATAAGAATGATACAATGGACTTTGGGGACTTGGGGGCAAGGGTGGGATGGGGGTGAGGGATAAAAGACTACAAATATGCTGCAGTGTATACTGCTTGGGTGATGGGTGCACCAAAATCTCACAAATCACCACTAAAGAACTTACCCAGTTAACCAAACACCACCTGTACCCCAATAACTATGGAAAAGAAAGATATACAGGAATCTCTCTCTCTCTCTCTCTCTCTCTCTCTCTCTCTCTCTCTCCCTCCCTTCTTCCCTTTCTTTCCCTCCCTCTCCCTCTCCCTCTCTTCCTTCCCCCCTCCCTCCCATGGGAGTAGAGAGTGGTTGTTTGCCTGCAAACCAGAAAGAGAGCCCTCACCAGAAACTTAATTGTCTGGTGTCTTGACCTTGGACTTCCAGCCCCCAGAACAGTGAGGAACATATTTCTTTTGTTCAGATCACCTAGTCTATGGTATGTTGTTATACAGCTTGGGCAGACAAAAACAGCCTGCCTTCCTGTTTTCACTGACTCTGTGCTCTTGGTCTCATACCTGAGCTTGTGCTTCATTCCTGTGGCCAATGTCCTACCTTAATTTTTAGTTTCAGGGTCTGAAACCCTGACCTGCAAATGTAGTCCTGGCCAATCTGCATTGAGACCCTGTTCTTGTCAAAACCTCCATGCATGGATCTTTCACTCTAAATTCTTCCCCAAAGCTGGGGCCCATCCAGGGCTTCCACATCTCTTTAAGGTCCTGCCTACCCAAGTCTCCATGTTTCTGTGATCTTCCTGTTTACCAGGGGATGCCACTATTTGTTACCATTTGTTGGATTTCTTTGGTTCTAAACACGATTTTGCCCTGTCCTCCTCCTTTGCCTATACTAGATCTCTAGGTTGCAATGGTTTCCTGGACAACCATCATTCCCTTTGCTGCTGAATCAGAATCTGGACAGCATCCCTGTCCAGAAGTTATGTTTCACTCTTGTCTCAGCCTCTTCTCCTATGGAATATTCTGTAGTGAGTGAAATGCTTGTTTTAATAATATTAATATATAGATTTCATAAAAATGAAAAAGGAGACTTTAGAATTAGATACATTTTGAAAATTCTATGCATGTGATAAAATCTGGTAACATTTAAGCACATACATCATTGTAGAGAGCTCCTTTCTCAAATAACATATGTTTTCAAAGGCTGACTTGTACTATTGTTCAGGATAGAAGGTGCTTCCCTTTAAAGTAGACCTTCCGCCCACCAATTGTAATGACTTTTGCTTGAGTTTTTATAATATCTAGCAGATCTCTTTCCTGAGAAAATGTAAGTAGATAAATAAAAATAAAGTTGAGTGCTTTCTTGGGCCAATTTTAGTTTTGAAGAAAATGTGTCTGAGAGGTCAAACTCAAGATAATTTCAGAATTCTAAACAGGTTCTATAACCTCTATTGGTGAGAGATCTGTATTTGCAGAATCCATAAAGCTTTTAAGGTATAGTTGATATTGAAACAATAATGACCCTGGAACAGGATATTTCCTGGAGATTAATGACCAGCTGGGAGGGGTTGATGGCCTGAGGTGTAGTTGAGGGCCATTAACCTCAGACAGTCATTAAAGCCCAGGAAATGTCCTATGTCTAGGTCGTTATTGTTATTATAAATTGAAAATGGAAAAAAGAAACAGGCATACAGATTATCTGAAGGGTGACTCCATTTCCAGTGGTTGGAATGGGGAATGTTCTGGGGAGAATTTATTCCCCTGTCCATTAGCCAGCGAATTCCCCTGAATCCTCTGTCACTTCGCCCTTCAACTGATGCGTCTTTGTGCTGAAAATCCCAGAATTCCCCAGATGCTGAAGTAAACCATTCCCTCATTGCAGCAGCCTTTGCTCAGAGTGACTGGATGAAACAAACAGTGGTGGTGAATTACTTTGCCACTGCTTTTTATTGCATCCTACATTACCATGTACTTACTTCCCCTGAGATCAACTGGTTTTTTCTCTGTTTAGCTGCAGTAAACTTCCCACAACTAAATTTTAAGCCCTTGACTATCTTATTTGTGCTTATTTCCCAGATCCTTGTGGGTGAACGCAAAGACTATTCACTTAGCAGTTGTGCTGCCTCTAGTCTATAAAATAATAAAATGTTGGAAGATTGCAGAAGGTTCCAGTCACTTTGTTATTAGAATACTCTAGTGTTGTCATTTCAAAATGTTTAAATTAAATTCAATGTTCTTTTCTCCCTTTTATTATGTAAATAATTGACTTCTCTTTCCTCTATCTTATGGGCAGGAGTTTTTTGTTTTTTTTTTT
>NW_016803181.1:2446537-2500117 GCF_001698545.2 Rhinopithecus bieti
TTTTTTTTTTTTTTTTTTTTTTTTTTTTTTTTTCTCAAAATCACCTTCAGGCAATGTAGAAGAGGGACAATGGCAAATGCCTCCCTACTTAACTGCTTGTAATGAGGTTGAGTTCTCTACTTGGTTAGTTGTCCTTGCTTGTTTGGCTCAAAGTCATCCTGAGTTCCCTCTGTGTGGCGGGCATGCAGTTGCTGGTCCTTGCATAAGTGGGTTCTTCTGAGATCTTCAAAGTTCCTCCTTTCGCAGTACATAGTTCCCAATATGAGAAATTTGCTGTATCTTTTCCACTCCCTTAACCCCTCTAAAAGTTGCACACCACAACACCAAGACCCTTTTTCTGATGGTCAGTCCCCTTGGTAAAGTCTAAGAAGATGGTCAGAATTCAACAACATTTATTAGTGTCTACTGATTCTCAGGAAAGTCATCTATCAGGCAATGTCAAATGATGAGGCCAGAGAGCTCCATTGCTGCCTCTTCTCTCAACCTCAACATGCTCTCTAATCCTCTTTCCTTTGGCTCAGGTAGCCCAGGTATGCTGGCCAAACAGATTGCTAACTGAAAAAGGAATTGCCCATCTTGCCTTTATGTAGTCGCCTCTTATTAAAATGAATTCTACTGAAGCTTTCTTCCTTTGATTTTAGGTAGCATGATCACCTACTTTCCTTTTCCCTCATGAAAGAGTATCTCTCTATAAAAGGTGATCTTCCTGACTACTCTCTAAGTTCTGTTATTGTATTGTCCATGGAGACGTGGAAGTGGTTGGTAGTAGGGCTTTTTTTAAAAAGCAAAACCTCTTAGTAAACTCTTTAGGGATGTTTGATATATTAGAATATGGAGGGGGTTCTTAGCATATTTTAGTCTTCAACTTTGATCTAAATGCAACCCTGGGAAAACAGGAAAATTCCCACTTTGTATCTAGCTTCAATCCAGAGGAAAAACAAAGGGAGGAGAAGATTAAATGAAATCACTGTAGCTGTTCCTATCCTAAAAGAATGAAATCAGAGTCAGATAAGCAAAGATAAATGGGCAGAAACCAATATAAACCATTTGGGAAAAATTGCTGGCCCAGAGGAGAGATGGCTTACCAGAAATCCTAAAAGGAGTGGAGGTGAGAGCCACCGTCCATGTGTGGCAGATGCAGTATCAACAGTTAACACAAAACAAAAGTCACAGTTTGCTCCTATTGGCTCTGAGTGACTTATCTCTCTCCTACAAAGAGTAGAACTGAAAACCTAAAGATGGACTAAAATCACAAGTACTAGGGCGCAGCAGAGAGCACCAATGCGCTTTAAATAAGTTCATATCTTCAGGCCCTAATATGTTATATCCAGAGTGCAAAAAAATCCACAAAAATTTTGATTACCTTTTGCTTATCATGAAGAGCTTATTTTTTAGTTGTTTCACTTTTTTTTTCTTGAAAGTTTATTGAAATTCACACAGAACCTGCCAAAATATCAAATTAAGAAAAACAAAAGGAAAGGAAAAGGATTTTGAAAACTCTACCCTAGTGATCTTGATATCGATTCTAAGCGTAATTCTTGACTGTAAATTGCCTTTATAATTCACAGATATAATGAAAATATTTTACTATGCATTTATTTATTTATTTATTTATTTATTTATTTTTTTGAGGACGGAGTCGCAGCTCTGTCGCCCAGGCGGAGCAGTGGCCGGATCTCAGGCTCACTGCAAGCTCCGCGCCCCGGGTTTACACCATTCTCCCTGTCTCAGCTCCCCGAGTAGCGGGACTACAGGCCCCGCCCACCAGCATCGCCTGGCTATTGTGTATTTTTTAGTAGAGACAGGGTTCACAGTGTATTAAGCCGGATGGTCTCGCATCTCCGAAAGACCTCGGATCCACGCCGTCTCGGCCTCCCCAAAGTGCTGGGATTACAGGCTTGAGCCACCGCGCCCGGCCCAACTATGCATTTAAAAACTTTTTGTCAATTTCATTTGTAATGACATGATTTTTGAAATTTCTTATACATAATATTTTCTCTCTGACTCAGATAATTTCTTAGGATAGATTTCTAAATGTAGGATAATAGTAACAAAGTGTTAGCATGTTGAAGTGTCTCTGTATATTGACCAATTTAGTTTTGTAAAAATATTTGTACAGATTGATATTCCTATAAACAGTTTTGAGAGTTGTTTATCTTTCCTCAACTTCACTTCCATTCTGGATGATCATTACAACTTTTTGGGTAAACTTTATAGGTAAAAAATGGTTTGGGTGAAATATGCTTTAATTGAATTTCTTTCATTATTAACATGGTGTATTTTAAAGTTTTTTTAATTAGCCATTTTATCCTTTCATTAAATTGCGCATTTTTTCTTTGAGGCAAAGTTCTTATCAATTTACATGGGTAATTTATATATTCAGAAAATTACCATTGTTATGCAATGTTTACTATACTTTTTTACTCATTTTGAATTTTTAGTTGTAAGAGACAGATATTTTTTAGTTGTAAGAGACAGAAAACCACTTCAAACTAGCTTAACAAAAATGTGAATTTATTGGTTCACACCACTGAAGGCTCTGGAGAACTGCCTTTAGAGAGAGCTGAGTTGAAGGACTTAATAGCATCATTCAGGCTCAGAATCTGTCCATTCTCACAACTTGGATTTCCTCTGGATTGACCTCATTCAGGCCAACATTTTTTCCTATCAGGAGGCAAAATGACCAGGCAGAAATTCAGCCTTCTCAGCCATCCCTGTGTAAAGAGGATTCTCTTTCCCAGTAGTTTTAGTACAACCTCTTGAACTGAGTCTCAGGCATGGGCCATGTGCCTATTTCTGAAATGGTCATTCTGCCTAGAGATGTAGAATGTGGGATTGGTCACAGTTATCTGAAGTGTCCACCACTGGAGGAATGGAGACAGCCACAATTAAGCCAAGAGGGAACACTGTTTGCCCTAAGGAAAATTAAGGCACAGCTGCCAAATAAATTACATTTCTATTATATTTTAAATTTCGTTTCAAGATGTTTTCTGATATAAAGACTTAAAGTAATATGTAGTCAAATTTAAATTTCTTCTGTCATTTCTTATCTAACTTTAACGTTTAAAAGGCCAGAGAATTGATAAAGTTAGCTTTTATTTTCTCTATTTTTTTAAAGTTTAGATTTTTTTCACTTAATTTTAAATAAACTAGGAATTAAGTGGATTTAAAACCAAATAGTTTTATTTCATTAACATTTATTGCTGAGACAAATTCAGGTTATCACATTTACTCTCTCTATATATCTTTTAAAATAAATGCTAATGTTGTTTATTTCTAAGCCATCTATTGACCTTTTTTTCTGTCTGTATTTATCCAGATCCATAGAATTATAGCTATTGTAGCTGTTTAATATACTTTGATATTTGGTAGGGTAAGTAAATGATAGGTAGCTTGAATGAAAGGGCATAGAATGACCTGGTGCCAGGAGGCTGATGTACCACAATGGGTCTGTTTTTACTCAGAGGAGACTGCCCGTGCACATGGGATTTCCTGGAGCTGAGGTTACTGAATAGTTGAAAGGAAGTGGAGAGAAAGAAAGGAGGGACATAGGCGCAGAGAATCCAAACATTGCCTAATGCTTTAAAGTATGGCAGTACCTACGTGTATCGAAGGATGAGGGGTCTTTTCCATTTGGAGTTCAAGGCAAATTGTTAAGGGAGCAGCTTCTTTTTTAGAACATTTCTTTTCTTTTCATTCTTTTTCTTTCTTTTCTTTACTTGTTTTTGACATCTCCAAATCAGGCTATCAATGCCATCAAGTTTCAGAGAATGACATCAGTTAGATATTAGTACTTCATGAACTTGCCATTTCCAGGGCCATTTGGCAGGGAGAGGGGTGATACTTAATGCTGAGAAATTACCCTCTCATGAGCACATTGGAGCCTGCCAGGAGGACTTCAGCGAAAGAAGGAGACGCCTGTGCTTCTCAGATAACAGCTCCTAAGTTATCCCATTTTATCCCTGTGCAAGGTTGCTTCTTTCTCTACTACAGCTCACAGCATCATAGAAGGGACATCATGCCTCTGTGTACTGAGAATTGTTTGCTTCTGAGGGTTTTAATGTAAAGAAGGTATCATCTCATTTTGTAAGGAGTTTACTGTCAGGTTGAACTTCTTCGCTCCTAGCACTTGTTTTCCCAAAGGATTCCCACTTGCAGGGTCTCATGCACTTGACATTGCACACCAGCACTCCATGTAGAGGTCATAATAAATTGCCTTCCGTATTTATACAGACCCTGCAGACTTCGGGGCTCCCATCTGTGAGCACTCACTGGCAGGAACTCACACCCCCAGTACCTGCTTCCCCTTATCCCAGGCCTGGCTGTTTGAAAGTATGCAATGTTAGAATCGTTTCTGATTTCTACTCAGGATACTTTGCTTATCTTTTCAAACTCCATGTGCCCTTTTTGCCAATGTCAGTATGACAAGATTTTCCTGCCTCAGAATCTTGAATCTGGGTCCTTCAAAGCCCAGACTTTAACTTACATAGCCCTATTGTTAAATTCTTGGAGTGTTTGGTGCTATGGTTTGAATGTTTGTGTCCCTCCACAATTCATGTTGAAACTTAATCCCCAAAGCAACAGTGTTAAAAGGCAGGGCCTTTAGGCTACAATGGCGCCAACCTCATGGATGGGAAAAATGCCTGTTAAAAGGGCTGAAGAGAACTGTAACAGCTAGGCCTTTTTTTGCCTTTCCATCTCTTCTGCCATATGAAAACACAACAACCATCCCTTCCAGAGAACACAGCACTCAAGACACCATCTTGGAGGCAGAGACCCAGTTGTAACCAGACACTGAACCTGCTAGCACCTTGATTTTGTACTTGTAGACTCCAGAACTGTGAGAAACAAATTTCTATTGTTTGAAAATTGCCCAATCTTAGGTGTTTTGTTATCGCTATACAAACAGACTAAGACATTTACTATTTAATGTTTATATTTTATTCTATTTTTATGAAATTTTGTTGCTGACAGGGACTTTCTGCTTGATCAGAAGACTAACTTGTAATTATCTCAAAATCACCTCATCTCAACACTGCAGAGGCAAAGCTGCTCTGGGTGATTTGCAATGGTGAAAAGATATGCTTCTTTCTTCATTGATCCTATTAAGTGAAAATATCCTATCTTTGGGGGTGAAAAATCTCCATGTTATTATATGCTCTAATTTATCATGCAATGATCATATTAGCTTTGTCACCTTCTTGCATTTTGTCATCTGAGCCCCACTGAGAGGTGAGGCTATTACCCTTCGCAGGAAGGTGGTGACTTAGTCATCACAGGGAGGCTACTTCCTGCCTGTACTGCTGTGTCTCTCTGGAAGTCTTCCAACTGGGACATCCATCGTTTACAAATTAATTTGCACTGCCTTGGCCAGCGTTTAATTCCAACTCAAATTTTTTTCTCCTGAAGGCCCTCTGCAAAATTTCAACTATTCCTTTCTGAGTTTCCCTTCCTTGTTGTCCTTTTATTTTTAGTTTCCTTTCTGTTGTACTTATTTATTTATTTATTTACGTTGACATCTACCTTTACCAAGTTTATTTATCCTTCAAGCTTATATCATTTTTCAGCTTTTCCAGGAAGCCTACCTGATTACTGTAACTGACTTAAAAGTTACAACATCTAGTTAGAGTCTGCAAATTTGGTGATTATTTAACACCTTCCATTACAGCATAGTGGTTAAAGTCACGGGCCTTTGGGTCAGATTCTCTAGGTTTTTGAGCTGCTTGACCTTGGGGAAACTATTTGCCATTTCTTGACTTCAATTTCTTTCTTCATCAGTAAAATGGTGCCAAGACTCACCTTTCTTGGCATCATTACACAACAGAGTCTATCTGGTGTTTTTGTACACAGTAAATGCTCAAGCTTGGAAAAGAAAAGGCTTATGGCTTCTTTGTGACAATTACGGGTTTATTTTGGAAAATATTTTCCTGCTACTTTAGAACAAAATGTCTTATAAATATTAAGACTGGTCTGTAGGTAAAACCTTCTTAAGTTGAGAGATTATGGACCATAGACTAATGGATTATAATCTCAAATTTTCTAAATTAAAAATATAACAAGAGATAAATACGATTAATCTCACTGGAGATCAAATCAAGCTAAGAACCATTGTCATGCACTTACCTGACAGATGTCAAAAGAATGAATAGAATATTGATGAAAGAAGTTCGCTGCACATTAATTATAATTTATTGAAACATTCAGAGTGATTGACTTTTTCATGAGTAATGTTGAAATGAATCTAAAAAGGCTTTTCAGAAGTTTTCTTTATGATATAGTTTCTCTTAGATTTTCCCCAACAATCGTCTTGATTGTGTTTAATCATAGATGTATAAAGGAGGATTGATTCAGTTCCAGGGATTTTTTTTCAGAGAATTTGTTCTAATGTTGTTTAAGGAGAGTTACTGCCTGGTCCTAATTTGACCTGTCCCTGAGACAAGGCATTCAATTTTATGCTTTTACATTCTCCTTTTTCAGAAGTCCCCTTTCTTTGCTGGTAAGTTCTGTTTGAATTCTGCACCGAATGAGGTGTGGAATCTTGGGACCAGGTTTCTTAGTTTTTAAAATAAAGGGATGAATTAGATGATTCTCAACCATTCTGAAAGTTAGCATAATTCCTATAACATCATCAATGATTTTTTTTTTTGGTTGTGAAAGAAATTATATATTACCTGTACATCAGTTTTGTGCATTTGAAGAAAAGAATGATGCATATAATTTGATGTCATTTTATAATTATCATAATCAAAATAAGTGTTTAAGCTTTTTACACTTTAGCATTCAAAGGTTCTCAGCCACTGGCCTTTGTAAATGACATGGTGGTGTACAGTACTGCTCCTCTTGCTTGTAAGTTCATTGTTTTCCATTTCTTTTTTGGTTAAATTCACACACACACACACACACACACACACACACACACACAAAGGCAGTGGGGCGGGGAGAGAGAGTTTTCCCCTTAATTGAATTATATGTTGAAAATCAGTTGGAAGGCTGTGTCAGACAGATGTTTTATGTCGAGGGTCAGTCTCCAGGACACAGGTACTCATCATGCCAGTGCCTGCTAACATAGAAAGTTTTGAATTATTTTGATTGATTCAGCAATTCTTACTGCCTCTGATTACATGGCCTATTATGAAGCAAATTTCTGTAAACCGAACAATTTAAAGAAATTAATACTATATCACTATGTAATCTTTTTTGATATTTTAAGTCAAAACTTGGGATCCAAACTTAAGTTAAAAATTTTAACTATGTTGGTTCCACCCATAGAAATAATGCAGTGGAGGTAGTTGAACAAATGTTCACCTTTAAATGTTCACTAGTTTGCACATGTGCAGGCAATGAGGACTGTTGGCACTTCACAATTCATTCCGCTGTCTGAATGTTGTCAAATATTTTTTAGACATCTATTCTGTGCAACTCACTTTTAGAAATGTTACGATGGAAAAATTATATCTTAGTAACAAAAAAGTAGGGGGTATAATTTTGTTAATCTGATGTAATTTATCTTCTCTTGTTGCCCTGCTATCAAAGGCAAGTTTATATTATTTTTATTTGTTTAACACACAGAGTCCTTAAAAGATTTAAGAGTTTAAAATCCATGAATACTGATGGTGTTAGGTATGAGGGAAGAAAAAAAAAAGATCCACAAATTGGTTGGAAAGCTTGGTAAAGGTTTGGTATCTTCTCATCCCAAAGGGGAGCCCTTCTGTTAAGGTATCAGATGCTTCCCCTTGCCCATTGTCCTACCCAGGGAGAGAAATTCAATCAGCCGGGACTTTACAGACCTATCTTCTTCCGCCAGGAGAGAGGAGGGAAGGCCCGACACCTGACACTTGGAGAACTTGAGCCTCAGAATAAAACACACTGCCATGAATTTGAATGAAGATAAGAGAAGAGGACAGTGAGAGATGCTCCAATGGTGAGGGCTGGTTGGTGTTGGCGGCTGCCCATTCCTCTTATCTCACCTAATGGCGGGCGCCTGCCAATGTTTATTTGGCCATTGCCATTCACCAGCTGCTCCTCTGCCATGTTGTTTTTCTTCCCAGATGGCAACACGATGTTCCACGATAAAACTGACACAAAAAACAATGCAAAATTTGTCTAAGAGAGGTTCAGCAAGCATGAGAAAAACATCTGATATCTCTCAGAGCCCGCCAAGTTCGCAGCTTACAGTGCCAGAGTAATTATGGGATGATTTGAACAGAGGCAATGCATGAGGAAGCCACTTCCAAATGTATCAGGTAGGTTTCCAGAAGAGGCAAAACATTCGGCTCTCTCATTCCTCTGGCGCTCTGACAGAATCGATGAGCATAGTCTGTGGCTCCTAGAAGCCTTGTACATTACTAAAGCCTGTGCTTTACCCCATGCCGCCTAATTAATGGCTCACTATTTTAAAAAAAACTCTTTTATTCAATTAGACTCTGCTTTCAGTAAGATAAACACTCCTGCCATCAAAATCCTGGGAAACCAACATTCATAGGCTGCCTTCATGCCAAGGCATCTGCTTTTCTGTGGCCCCTGGCCTCTTGTTCTGTCCAGCCTTGCTTTGGCTGTTTGATTTTGTAAAATCTGAGGAGAGTATCCCTGGTACCTTGTTATGCTGACAGCTATTTCTCCTTTAGCCTCTACACAATAACACAGAGTCAAGAGAATCATACTCTTATTTTTATTGATCACAAAGAGCCACAGATGTTATTTAAAATGAGACATTGACTGGGTCTCATATTCATCACTATTACTCAAACTTTTGCCTTTTGTGTGAGTTACCATTACTACATTCTTTGCAAGATTGGATTATTAGGTGACAAGCTAGAGAGCTCTTTATTTTATCCATGTGTTTCTTTACTTGAGTCAGAAGTAACTCCTGGAGATAATTGCATTCATGTCTATTTGGTTAGTTGTCAGAGGTATTACAGTGTATTTGGCTTGCTTTAGACAATACTGAGACAAAAAACCAAAGTTTTAAAAGAATTCTATCTAGTATTTGAAGACTCTGTCCCAAACTGGTTCTATTGTGTTACCATTGGTTTTTAGCTGTTGTTAATAATAATGAAGAATAGAAAATGCCCAGTAATCTCTGGTGAGAAACACTCTTTTAGTGAATTAATTAAATCTTTCTGATTTATAAGTGGTATAATGTATCGATAAAATTTAAAATAGATTTTTGCATTTACTTAGTGTGGTAAGAAAGTTTTTACTAGTAATATCTAACAGGAAAACATGTTCAAGAAACACTGACACATCCCCATATATAGGAAAAGGCAGTTGAAAGGCTCGGGATTTCCTGAAAAAGACCTGAGTTTAGGTCTTAGCTATGCCATTAACCTTGGATGAGTCACTTAAACTCTTATAATCTCTATTTCCCTTTACAGAAAATGAAATATAAGTAATAGTCACCAAATACAACTGTTACAAGGATCGAATCAGGTGACAAGGGCAAAAGTGTTTTATAAATTGCAAAGCATGATATAACTATTATTACTTATTAATTAGGTATTAATTTATTATTGATGATACCTTTCTCTGGTTAGCTGCATCTTCATAAAATCTTACTTTTTCTTAGACTATAACTTTCCTTTGATAGGGGATTTCTTTTTCTTTAGTTGTATAATTTGTTACTACAGACTCAGAAATCCTGAGAGGATGGGTTAGTGCAGATTTTATGGCTGTTGTGAATACTTGACCTTCTAAGGGTAGAAGAAAGATCTGAATATATTAACATTTGAGGTCACGCTCCAATTCACTTTTGTAGGAAGCAACATAATTTGACGTTTCAACCTTTTTGCAGGACAGATTGTTGGGCATTTTTCAAGGTAGCAAGAGCAGAACTTTTCCTTCCAGCGTTGAAATTATTTGGCCATCTATATACAGGTGGAATTAATATAATGTACATATTCTCGATCCTATTTATGTGGGTTCCAAATGATTCAATGGACCTGGAGCGGAGCAAGGTCAGGCTGAGGACTCTTAAAATATTTGAGAGAGAGATTGATTTTTACTAATCTCTGCCTCTCTGAGATCATATTCATCTCAACTAGACCAATAGTTCTCAATCCTGGCTTAGAGTCACCTACCTGTAGAATAGTTGTGTCCATTTGATTTTGGTTCTTCCTAGCTATTGTAGCTTAATTGTCTATGATGGAATTAAAAAAAAAGTGACAGTAATACTCAGCAGAACTCATGATCAAACAACATGGAAGGCCAGTGTTTGGAATGTTAAATATTTAACCTCTCATTCAGTTTAGATCCTCTCCCTATCTCTGCCCCATAACTTGCAGCCCCACTCAGTTTCAGAAACCTGCAGTGGGGAAAGAGGATGTGTAGTCTGTCTTTGCTTTCTATGTTTACCTTGTTCTGTGTACTTTTCAAGATCAGGGTGAGGTGAGGGAGAGAAGCGGAAGGAGGAGTAATGGTATTTCTTAATTAGTAGTAGTCATTCATAGGATATTGTAGCCTTCTGGGTGGCAGATGAGATATTTTGGGGGCTCCTTGGAGACCCCTATTATAGCCTCGTTCCCTGGTGGAGGAGATGCACCCTCTGGCTGACCCAAGGACCTGATTCTTTCTGTTGGAGTCATCGTACTCTGAAGGATGGCCACTTGGGCATGGCCCTTTGATGGTAACTCAAGTTCTGCTACTTCCCCTGGCATCCATTCTGACTAAATGGAATCATTTGGCTCTTTTGTCCCATAAACTCTGGAAGTGCCATCTGCTCTCACCATAGCCCTCTCTTCTCCTTGACCATAAGAGGCAGTAACTCCTGCAAGCCTTATACATTTGGCCTCTTTCCAGACTACGGTCATTCTCCAGGCTCTGTGCCTTCCAAATTCTAGGGGTTGCATGTTGAGCTCTCTGAGGGGATTTCTTGAAGCCTCCCTCACTTGGCTTGAATGGTTGTGGTGGGACCTCCTGATGCATATGGATTTTCAAGAGGGTTCGCAAAGTCATTATAGACGAATTGTTGCTAAGAATGTTACTATGACCAGAAAAAAATGAATATAATATAAATGTCCCTCATTTTAACATTGTAATCATTTTAAATAATTCAACTTCTCGTACTAAAAATCTACTATATGACTGGTACTGCACCATGACAAGAGAGACAGCCCCAAATCCTACATTCATGTCCAACACATTACTTTGGACAGTAGCCTGGTGTGCACATTAACGACCTTGGATGAGAACCAGAAATGGGCAGAGGGCAGAGCACTAGGAGAGACTGAGGCTCACATGAATGCATGTGCACTCACGTGACCATGCTTCTAGCCAGGATGAATATTGCTGTGCTGGCACTGGGCTTATCACAGGGCTGTGTGCAGAGAGGCAAATCTGACTGCTCACTCCATGTTTACATATGAAAACTTCAAGAGTTCATACCATAGCTAGGGGAACAGCCTTGTGCAAACACACACAATACAAGGTAATATGTTTTATACTGGACCAGCATTTTGGACAAAGCATTACATTTGTTGGCATATCACAGAAAGGAAGTGTGGTTTGGTAGAAGGAACATGGGCTAAATGATCCTCATATGTGTCTCAGCTCGACAATTTCGTGAGATACGTCACCTTGAACATGTTCATTTGAATTCTCTGAGTTTCAGTTTCCTTATCTGTAAAATATGGATAATATGTCTTTATACATGTACATCTACCATATTTAGCTAGCCAGCTTTTTTGCCTTATTCCATATATGATTTAAAACTGTATGAATTTGTATAATAAAATAGACAAAATGAATAAAATTTGTGATCATGGAAAATACTGACAAAGTAAGCAGTAAAGACTAGGGGAAAGGTAAAATACAGAAAGTTCCAAAGGCTTAAAAGAATGACTTCTGACTTCTAGATGTAGCTTCTGTCCTTTCTGGAGATTTCCTTAGTTTATTCTCCAGTTTTGGCCAAACTCTTTATTCCGGTTTCTTGGTAGCCAAAGGATTTTGTACCTGCCAATCATGGCTTTAGCAATCTTTTGGTCTGAAGAACAGTGGCCTCTCTCAGAGTAAAATATGTGACTCTGGTCCCTTTTCCTTGCACATATACCTCTTTTTATGCATACTCTGGTAATTTGGTATGTTTGATAAATTCCATTGACCAAGTAGGTAGTTCTTTAGTCAGTAGAAAGTTGTCCAATCTATCTCTAAAATAAAAAATTGCAACTATCCTTTAGAGAATTTGCTTGGTATTAAATGAGTTTAGAGTGTGGGTATAGTTTTCCTTTATCTAGGAGCAAGGCTTAATATGTCTTCCTTATAAGAGGCTGTTTCTGATATTCAATTGTGAATTATTATCTTTAGTTCAATTCCATAATCTTAATGAGATTATTCTGTTTAGTTATCACTATTTCAGTGAATTTATTATCTTACCTATTTTATAAAAATGAAATTTCTCTCGGTCCAGGAAGAGGGGCCAACTCTGGGTGAAGAATGTGGTTCTGGAGAGAGATGGAGAGTTTCCCTTTAACATGTCCTTCGACTGTTCCTATCCAAACAGTCATATGGAGACAGGTGACAACCAGGTAGTCTGGACTTCTCTACACTTCTCTATGTAACATTGGGAATCACTCTGTAAGAATATGCCAAGGATATGAGTAAGACTATGTCAAGAAAAGACCTAATTGTTATTTGTAAAAAGCATCATATTTCCCTTGGTCTGATGATCTCACCGCTCTGTAGGTGGATATGCATTGGAGAAAGTCACAAAACAGAGTGTGCAAGGCCACTTGAAGATGTGGTGGGAGAAATTAGTGCCCCTAAGGAAAACAGTGTTGACAGAAATTTCGGTGGTGGCCTTGGAAGCAGAGTGTGATTTGCACATTTATTCATTAACTTATTCAACAAATATTTGTTCAGCACCTACTGCATATCAGTCAGTGTTCCAGGCACTGGGGATGTATCGGTGATCCAAAAAAAAAAAAAAAAAAAAAAAAGGAAAAGGCACAAATCTCTCATTGAGCTAACATTTTACTTGAGCATCAGACTATGCACAAGATAACTGAGTAAATTGTTTAGTGCCAAAACCTAAGGAGAAAAAAGAAAGCATGGGCAGGCAGATGAATCATGAGAAGAAGGGGCGTTCAATCTAGATACGTGGCCAGGGAAAATTGCACTGAGAACTCAAATTTTGATATAGCCATATGGAATCAGCCGAGCTCTTCCTTGCCTGGAAAGAGAAAATTCAAAGGACTAGAGGTAGTAGTGGATCTGGATTAGAGAGATAGAGAGGAGGCCAATGTGGCTGGAATTGGGTGAGTGGGCATGACAGTAGGAGTTGAGGTTAGAGAGTTCAAGAGACATTGACTTATCTTGACACCAATGGAGAGCCATTGGAGAGCTTTGAACAGAGAAATTATGTGATCTCACAAACATTTAATAGGTCACCTTGTTTACTATAAGAATAGATTGCAAAGACAAAATTGCGTATCATTAAGTGGATACTGCAATAATTAAGTTAAGAGATGACTGTGGGGATGGTGAGAGATGGTCAAATTTGAATGGATGTTAAAGGTAGAGTCAACAAGATTTGCTGATGAGGTGGTAAGAAGGAAGTAGGGATGACTCCAAGGCTTTTGATCTGAGGAAATGAAAGAATCACAGTGACAATGGGAGACATCAGAGAGACATGTCAGCTTCTCCTTTGCTCTTCATTCTTTCTCTAGCTTCTGCCTCCACATTGCTTCTTTTGCCTTCTTCAACTCTTTATAGCTTGTTCATTTGTATCTTTCACCTTCAAGCTCATGATTGTTCCAGTTCTTCCTGTGACATGTTATTTACCATCTTATTTTTCTATTTTTTAATTTTTATGCATACATAGTATATGTATATACTTATGGGATACATAAGGTATTTTGATTCAGGCATACAATACATAAGAATCACATCAGGGTAAATGGGGGTATCCATGGCCTCAAACATTTACCCTCTGTGCCATAAACAATCCAGTTCTACTCCTTTAGTTATTTTTAAATGTACAATTAAATTATTATTGACTATAGTCACCCTGTTGTGCTATCACATTCTAGATCTTATTCATTTTTCTAACTATTTTTTGTATCCATTAGCCATCTCCACTTCCTTCCCCTCCATCCGACCCACTACCCTTCCTGGCCTCTGGCAACCATCATTCTGTTCCCTATCTCCATAAGTTCTGTTGTTTTAATTTTTAGCTCATGAAAATAAGTAAAAACAGGCAAAGTCTGTTTTCCTGTGCCTGGCTTATTTCGCTTAACATAATGACCTCCAGTTCCTTCCACACTCTTGCAAAGGACAGGATCTCATTCTTTTTTTATGGCTGAATAGTACTCCATTGTTCCCCTTACTTTAAGTTTGTAGCTATTAAGTAAAAAAGCATGACTCAAACTCCCTAAAAGCTAAATTTAATGTGGTAGAAATTATGGCATTTCAATCCAGAGTTTCTATTATCTCCTCTTCTTAATAGATTTTGTGGTGAAACCAAAAAAGATCAGTGGACTGAGTATCGGGAAATTTGCGTCATTGTTTTGGTTGTGTGATCTTTAGAGTGAAAAAATGTGAATATTTTTCTGAACTCGAATTTTGTCATCATCCAAATGCAACAAAGGAGACGTGGCTGGCAAGGTCATTTCTGGAGCTGACATCTAATGAGTAGCTGTTTATGTCTTTATCCTAGACATTTCTATTTGTCGGAAACAACAGTGCTCTATGAATGGTGCAGAATCATTTGATTCAGTTCATGTTGATGAGATGTCACTGATAGTACATAAACATTTATTGGGTACCTATTGTCTTGCTATAATACTCAGTGCTGCAGAGAACACCAAACATGAGGAACGTAAGATGTTTTCTATAAAGATCAAGTCATTCTAATGAGTTATTTATATGACAAATTCAATGAACAGATATAGTATCGTGAGTCCTATGATGAAAGACCAAAGTTGGATGAGCAGAGATTTATTCTAACTGAACATTATTGATAAGAAGATACTTCAAAAAGTTGACTTTTCAGCTGCACCTTGAAGAATGAGTGAGATTTTCATAAGTAAAAGTGAAAAGTAAATTCCAGACTAAATGAAGAGCATTAAAAAGGTAATGCTAATGGGAAAGCACACGAGTGTATTTAGAAAATAATGAATAGTTTTGCCTGGAAGTAAGGAATGCATTATAAAGCCTCAACTGCTACCCAGAGGACAGTGGATACTGATGTCCAGGCAATGGGAAACATCAATTTTGTTTCAGGTTTTCAGACTTCTTTTTCTCTCACGCTGAGCTCCACTCCTTACCATCACCAACATGATTCTACTATTTCTCCCCACTATCCTCTCAAACTAAGCTCCTGAACAATGCTTTCCTTCTACTCTTTCAGACATTTGTTTCACTCCAGTTTTTTCAGACTCTATCTACATCTCGTTCTGTAGTCCATGCTATGCAATCCCAGATCTGCAGCTACAGAATAATATTTGGAAACACTGGGTAGTAAATATCTTTGTATGTGAAATCTCCAGACCATGGCATAATCATCATTTAATTTGGGGCTTCCCTATTCCATTAAAATATCCATATATATCAAAGTCCCTTTTCTTTTATTCCTTTATCATTTAATTCTCTAATATTCTCCTTGTGTATCACGAGGTCTTCAAACAATTCATTGCTTTACCATTGCCCTTGACAATTTCGTGAGTTATCTTAAAATGTGTAACATTAAGCCTTGCTTTTTCTGTTTAAGTTCAGCATTGTAAAGATTTACGTAAGTCGTATCAATAACAGAGGAAGGAGATGTAGACACATTTTATTCCTAAACAAGGAATATATATATCACTATGGCTTTATCCAAATCAGACTGTTGAAGACTTGTGTGTCTGTACTGCAAAAAAACCAAAAGGTTTTAAGATACAGGAGTCCATGAGCATGAATGGGGAAAAAAATTATGTCTTCCTTTTCAAAAATCTCTCACTGAAATTGAACATTTCTTTCAATTAGGAATAAGGCAACAAACCACATTAGTTTTAGCAATACCTGTGAATTTGTCACCAATAGAAATCACAGACATTTTTACAACATGTTATAGGTGTTGTAGATCTCGCAAATGTCATTTATGCTCATCTCATCTCTATTTTTAAATTATGGTAGTTATTAAATCAACTGCTAGATATTGATGTGTAACAGGTTAAAGAAATGTAGATTTTACTTAACAGTTGTGGCAAAGGATCAAAACTAAAGGGTAGAAAAAGATAGGGTAACACATTATAGGCCAATATCTTAAAAATTTTAAAGGTAAACAATACCTTCAAATATAAATATAATTGATTTCTTTGTAATTTTCTGTATTTTACTATATACATTAAAAATATTTTTTCTCAGAAAGTATCCACAGGTCTCACCAGACTGTCAAAGGAGTCTATGGCACAAAAACGCTTATGAATGCTGGATTAGGTAATGTTTGGAATTATAGCTAGAATAATAGATAGATAGATAAATAGATAGAAATACATAGACAGATGGATACCATCACCTTAAAGACAGACTTCCTCCTTTGCCTCCCCTACTGTCGTGAAGCAGAGGATGATCCAGCAACAGGGGATACTCTTAAATTGTTGACAGTTATAGCCATAACAAAGGACTGGGCACATTTTTCACAAAACCTTCTTTTCTGCATAACTGAATGATTGTTCATGGTGAGCAACTACAAAATGCTTCAGCCCAGAGAGAAAATTTATACCTGGAGCAATCTTGGAAATGTTAATAAACATATTATATTTAATAACATATTTTCTTTATTGAGTATGTGTTTAGGAAATGGTAATAGATTATTTCTGCAAAAGAGATTTATCACTTTGTCCCTTGATTTGAATATTTCTCCAAGCAACTATGTTTCATGATTATGTATGTGGGAATATATATGTATACACACACATACACACACACACACACACAAGTACATCTGTACACACAGGTCTATATATGTATACATACATGGAAATACATAGATGTCAAGGTTTTATCTATTGTGTAGTTAAATTATTGTTACTAATGTTAATACTTTAGACCTAAGACTTAAAATGAAATTTTCTCATTACCTTAAAGACTGGTATTCCTTGTTTATGTATCACTCTCTTATCCACTGGTGTTTTAAAAAATAATTTATAAAATGTATAAAATATCCACTGTTTAATTACTTTTATCTCATTAGATTGTGTTTCCATGTCACATTGCAATTTAGTTATCAATTCCTCAAATATTACCACAAAAAAGAGGTAAAACTTTGGATTTTTAAAAATTTACTTTTAAAACAAATTGTTGGTTACTGGCAAAGATATTGTTCCATTTATGTGTTACCCTAAGTATCTTTCTCTCCACTAATCTTTTATTTTTGATCCTTTCCCACAACTCTGACTTGGAAGCAATGTTTCTGTCTTAGCTACTTCGTAAAGTCTTCTTGACTGGGGAAAGGAGAAGATAGTTTATACCATCTACATACCCTTTCCAGCAAATGTCATTCAAAAGATTAATTTTGTTTTCTATGATGCTGGTAGATATTAAGTAGACTTGAATGTGTCATCCATTACCATCTTACTGGGATAGGCTTTATTCTACTCATTTATATTGGGGTACCTTTAGTTGGGCTTACGTTTCAACTACTTTCTGTTAATGTCAACCACTCAGGTAGTCACCGATGTGGACTGAGTTCCACTGTTTGGGAACCATAGTCCTTGGCACCATCCACTGCTTTTCTAGCCTTTTCAGTGAGACAGCTGCCAAGGTGTCTTGGCTTTGGCAGCTCTTCATTAATTGCTAACTCATAACAAAGAATGGACCTGTCTGATCCAAGTGTGCTCAGTAAATCTTCAATACTCTTTTGGGATAACTACTGATGAAACTTAATTTGGTCTTGCAGGTGGCCATTAGGAGCTTATATTGTGCTATGTGTTTTAGGAATATTCTGCTTCATCCTTTTGAATTTCAGAAACTCACATTCAGTAAAGATATGATATAATATCGGGGGTGTATGTTATATTTTTAAAAATTCACTGTAATTTGTAAAGGAAGCACCTCCAGTACCCATTCATTATACCCCTCAGTAGCGCTAATCAGAATGGTGAAGCCGATATGCAGATTGCCTCAGAAAAATGTTTATTGTAAGATACTGCTTAATACACATTATGGTTGCTCAAGGATATTTCTCAAAGATGCATTTCCCATGACAATAAATTATAAGATTTTATATTGACCTAGTGGGTTTTGAACTTGTTACCTGAGTAGAACTAGCTGTATAATTCTTTGCCAAAGTATAAGTCTGAGAATTACAACTAACTTTATACTACATTTTATTAGACTTGTAAAAGGTAGAGACCTACTAAGGAGACCATAAAACTGAGTTCCTCCATTTGCCTTGAAGATTTCTGCCACCACATTGGATTCTTATCGCTGTGCTCAAGTTCCTAAAAGGAAAGTTTTTCAGGAAATTAGAACAAAATAGATTGAAGGAGGAACATTTATTCCAACAACGATGAAACAGAATATTTTCTCCAAGTGAACTCTGCTGCCTCTCATGATTCTTTCAATCATCAGAGAGCCCCAACTCCACACCAAGCACTGCGGCGTGTTCTGGGGATGGAAAAATAAACAATGTATAGTTCATGCCCTCAAGGAATGCACAAACTCTTTTGTAAATAGCTAACGAAATATAGTCTAGGACAAGATGAAATAAATGCTAGTGGAGAGAGAGGAAGAGGACAGTAACTGTTGGCCACAACTCATCCTCGGAGGCAGCTTCTAACATAGAATGCCGTGTGCTCCCTGACGAATTGCTTTTAAAATTCCGTGTTCGACTAGAGGGGGTTAAGAATGAGCCTTGTTTGCCGACCAGGGTTGAGAGATATATAATGTATAATGAAACTCATTTAATGAGGCTTTCTGAAAGCAGAAGTGCCTTGACTAGAGGAAACTTCCATTTGTCTAGTCATCATCGTGCTTTGCTCATAAGTAAAGGGCTTTGTTATAAACACATTCTTTTTCCAAAGGGCTTCTTTGACAACAGAAGGGGATTGCAATTCTCCCTATAGGCCAAAAGAGGGCACTTGGAGCTCTCTGAATAGCTGTTACAGCTGCATCAGAGCAGGGCCTTTGGCTCAGACTGTAGGGATGTTTTCCTGCTCCCATAGAATAGATCTGATTAAAATATGGGTTTGGAACCTGGAAGGAATGTTGAAGACACAGTTTGTTAGGCTCTGACTTTGGCCTTTTGAAACTGAAGACAGGCATTTATTTAGGTGTATTTAATATTAGAGAATCGTCATCTTATTCCCTGTGTGTTTGTAGAGTAGTAATACATTAATGTCGAGAGGAGCTGCTGTCTTCATGACTGCAGAAAAAGACGAATGTTTATATTCACTCTGAAAACTTACCTTTGCAGACTCTTTGCCAAAGGTCGGTTCAGTGGTGATTTGTTTGGACATTTGAATATGGAAGACTTCCCTCCTTCCTTTTATTTCTCTTCAAAGTCCTCCATTCTCAGTGTAGAATGTTGAATTCTTTTGAGGTCTACAGGACTATGGCAGCTCGTAAAGTTCTGAGGATGGGGCCGTTAAACTTGAAAATACATCCTGAAGGTTGGTTTGTGGACCTTGTATAAACAGGACTGGCCAACTTTGCACAGTTGTGAGGATTAGCCGGATTCTTGTTTTGCCTTTAAGGGCAATCCTGCCTAGAGGCCAGGATGATCTAGGAGATCTCTTGAGGTAAGATCAAGGACTCTGTGAGAATTTCCATTAATCCTTTAAAAACAACATAGTGAACTGGCCAGAGCATGGTTGTGAACTAGGATTCCCAAGTTTTAACCTTCATGCAAAATGGACTGAGTTGCAGAGTGATCTGAGAATCTCACCTTTCTGCACTTTAGTTGCCTCCCAATTAGATGGATAAAATAGAGTTGCTCTTATTCATTTGGTCTTTTCTAATAGGATTAATTTTCACAGGGGCATTAGTGTAAAAGCAATGGTAGGGTATGGGTCACTTTTTGTTTATTTGTTTTTTCATCTCTATCCCTGGCCCCAAACAGTCTCTGGCTTGTAGTAGTAAGCTAAGAAATATTTTTTGAATGAATAATGGAAATGAAAAGGACACAGCGATTTTTAAGACAGAACCCTTTACTGTTGGGTACTCTATTGACTAAATTTTTCCAATAATAGTGATGATAATGATACCATACATGTATGTAGTGCTTAAGAAGCTCACAAAGCACTTTTATGAATATTATCTCAATTGTATCCTCAGATCTATAATTGAGGAAACTGGAGTTCTAAAATCTTAAATGGGTTTTTGAGTCATATATAAGTAGGGTGACCATATAATTTCTTGTTCAATGGGGATCATTCTGAGACTGAATGAGAATACCATTAATAAACATGCCAGTTCAACAGCACAAGCTGGGAGTGTTCTGAGAAAATCAGAGTGTATGATCATCCTATTAATAAGCAACAAAGTGAGAACTTGTCTCTGGGTCTCCCGACTCTGTTCATTACTCTATAGTGTCTCACAGGATACGATGTCTGCATCTTCCCATAGGTAAAGATCATAATAAATGATGATCATGAAGCATTGCAAGATCCTGTGGTGTCATATGAATCTTTGTAAAACAGAATTGTATTCAACATAGTATGGGTGTTCAGTATATTTTTCTGGCTTTTGCTTTCTGATTGCTTAGAAACGGGCAAACTATAGAAGACTGAAATATTTGATTAATTTAAGCACCCAATCCCCTTATTGTGCTAAATAATAGAGAGTCTTATACGTATTTACAATAATATTTTATATACGCTAGAGTGTAATACTCTTCTCACTTTAAGATTGAGGTAGATATACTAATTCATCCAATATAATCAGTCTGCCAGCATTATTAGGACTCAACTCTCAGCCCCTATTAACACACAACCCTACAAACTTTGTGGAAAAAGTAAGATGTTCCTTACTTTACCTTCATGGGTAAATATTTAAGGGTATGAACATACCATCACATTTGCACATCTTTAAACTTAATTTTTGTATTTCCTGGCCTCAGTCCTCTTGTTAATGCATATCTATCCCTCATATATTTGGTTTATATGTGGAATCTGACATATTTTGTGCGTTCGTTAGAATGATGGAGGTGTGGAGGGGCTCCCACATCTGTTATAAAAATAGCAACTTAGAAGCCAGAGTAAAGTCACTCAGAACAGGATGCCTGGACATGTGTTATGTTGTGGAGATGTTCTTAGTAAAATACTGCAATCTCCATGGGCTCCTCTATTCTCCCTATCGTTCGGGCTGCTAGCCTATTTCTTGGAGTCTTCCTTTTCCTTTTTACCTTATTTCCAATGATTAATTGCTGTCTGAAATTAGTTAGAATAAATCAGGTTATGCTGTGGTAACAACCTAATCTTTTCCGTGGCTTCCAACTGCAAACATTTATTTTTTTGTATGTCCATCGTGGTTGACTGCTCCACGTTGTCACTGTGGGACCCAGGCTGAGACATATTCCTTGTGGATATGGGGCAAATTTCATGGAACAGTGAAGTGAGAAGTGGCCAACCACACCATGGCTCTGAAAGATTTGTCTTGGAAGTGACACATATTACTGCTTACCTATCAATGTCCCAAGCAAGTTACATGGCCAAGCATGATGTCCACAAGGTCAAGGGATCAGGGTACAAAGAGGAAAAGTGGACTATCTGATGAAAAAGTAATGCAATTTAGACTTAGCTGAAATATTTTGTTGGGATCACATCTCTCTTCAGAGGACCAGTGGAATTCTCACTTCTTATCCTTTGTCAGTTAGTATTTGACTTCACAAAAATCGTTTGAGATTAAAAAGATTCCCATCTTACTAAGATTTCTGTGCTATTTCGCATGTCTCTTCTCCAACCAATATTTTCTTATCACATACTAGGGGCAAATAATCAAGTTAAAGTACTAGTCCTACCTTAAGGAAAATTACAACAGTTTTAAAACTCATAAATTTAGGTAGCTATACGAGTATATGTATGTTTGTAATTCTACGCTCTAGAGAACTTCTTCCCACTGAGTTCACCAGATAGTTTTGATTTTGAATTCTATGTTTTTGTATTATGCAGGAATACTCATGAAACAAAAAAGTCACATTACATTTCCTTATTCCAAGGGGGTGTTATTTTGTTAACATTGTCTCGTTATAGTATTGTATCTTGAAGTTTTTTCTTTACCTTTGTCAACTCCCATACAAATTTTCCCAGAGTAGGGGCAGTTAGGTGTCTGCCTAGTGCCTCAGTCTTATACTTCTTTTGGAAAAGGCAGAAACTAGGTTTGTAAACTCTCCTTTTGCTCACTTGATGGTGAAGTTTGCTGAGGTGTGGGTGAGCAAGAGACTGCCTTGGCACACTATGAAAACTCATGGAGATGCCACCTGCATGAGTGTCCATGTAACTTGTTGGAGGATGTGTACTTCTGGGTTCCTACACTTCACTGGCCAGGAAACCACCTGCTGGCCACTGCATGGTCTGGGCAAGAAAACAAAACAAAACAAAACAGAACCAGGAAGAAAAGCCCCCTGGTCTTGTCCTTCCAGTGTCCTCTACACAAAGCCTAGCATTGTGTCATTTGTCAAGGAGAAAGTTTACAGGATCCAGCTCTACCATGATAATGCTGAGCAAAGAAATATTATGTATTAGGAAGTGAGAAGCAGTAAGTTGATAACTAGCGCAGTAACTCTATAATTTGCTCTCTAAACCAGAAAGCAAAAGGGACAGTTTTTAATATTTATATGGAGCCATTAAGTATACACTAGAATTAAGTCTACACTATCTTGGGAGAAACTAGAGACATAGAACCCCCCTATGTGGGAGCCAAGTCTTGAGGAGTGAATAGAATCTGGGTGTGGGGAAAACGAGAATCAGTAAGGAACACTACTGGTAGAAGCAAGGAACAGTGCAGGCCAAGAAATGGGTGCTGGAGGTATGGAGCAGATAAGCTTGGTGTGTGGTATGAGAGAGAAGTACAGGCATCCTCAACTTAGGATGGCTCAACTTAGATTTTTTGACGACGATGGTGCAAAAGTGATGCATGTTCAGTAGAAACCATACTTCAAGTAACCATACAACCATTCTGTTTTTCACTTTCAGCACAGTATTCAATAAATTGCATAAGATAGTCAACATTTTATTATAGAATAGGCCTTGTGCCAAATGATTCGCCCCGCTATCAGCTAATGTAAGAGTTCTGAGCATGTTTAAGGTAGGCAGGGCTAAGCTACGATGTTTGTTAGATTAAGTGTATTGAATACATTGTTGACTTGATGACATTTTCAATGTACAGTGGGTTTATTGGGATATAGCCTCATCATAAGTTGAGGAGAATCTGTAAGTATAAAGATGAAATCATAGTAATTTTTTCAGTAATGTTTTGCATAAAAGGATTAACAGATCTATCTCATTATCTTAGTATCAAATGTCATAAATTTGGAGTTATTTCTTACAAGAATGTGCATTCTCCTTTCCATGATTCCCATCTTCAGAACTTGAAGTGCCTTCGTCAAACATTTATTGTGCTATGTGACATACTGAGAATTCACTGTCTTCTGTAGGCCTACAGTTCAGTTGTTGAGAAAAGTGTGGTTGGTTGGATCTCTTGAAAATAGATGAAGAGAACAGTGGAGAATTTGTTCTTTGTAAATCTTCGGTTGTGGTTTTAATTTTAGTTTGGAAAACTTATATATCTAGATAAGAGAAAATTAGAAAAAGTTGAAAGCTCACCTTCCTGTAATATATGGTATGATTTTTACCAAAAGGAAGTCTATGTAGGTTATTCTTCAGGTGTTTGTGTGTATGTATGGGTAAGAGAGAGAATAAGATTAGAATATCCTTAGCCTACATTCTAGGCACATATAATTTCTAGAACTAAAGGAGGTAATTTTTTCCAGCTGCTTCTTTCATCACCTAAACTCAGCCCCCGGTAATCAGCTCTCTTACAAGGCGCCTGTTGCCAAAGTTCTTTACATAGACAGTGAAGAAACAGGCCCAAACTCTTGGGAAGTAGTTTACTCAATCCACCAGCTAATTTGTGGTGGAAGCAGGATTTCTGCTTTTCCAACCAGGGTTTCTTTCTTCTCTCTAAGCCCAGGGAAGCATACGTATCAGAACTTCAGTAACTGAATTTCACGTGTAAGTGCAGTTGATCTTAGCCAAAAGGCCGGGAAACGATATATGTAAGTGAAAATGAGCCCCTGAAATAGGCCTCTGGACATCTGCTGTCTAGATAAAGGGATGCTGGATTCAATTGCTATGTTTTTGGGCACAGACCCCACAGAATAATTGTTCCTTCTTTTCGGTGCTCTCTGTTAATCTACTTTTGTTCCTTTCCTTTCTTTCACAGCTCCCCCAAATCTCAATTGTTTCCCTCTCCTCTGTAGAAGTTTTACAGGTTTAGAGACCAGGGAGTATGTTCCTTTGGAAGGCAAGGGTCATACTTCAGACACTAACAGGTCCTCATCTTTTGTCACTTCTCTAGCCATGAGTCCTTACACTGGTCCCTCCACTCTACAGTATTTCCTGAGCCTCTAGTCCCCAGGGTTCCCAGTGTAACCCTGACATCTGGTAAACCATGTCAGAAAAGCTTTTTCTGGAATTTCTGTACATCTTATACATTCCAGATAATAAATGAAAAGTATTTGAGAAAAAAATGAGAAATGCACAATTCTCAAAAGTTTATTTTAGATTGATTTATTGGCTGACCTCTCTGTACCTTTCTAACAAAATTGCTATTAAAAACAGGTCCATCTATTCCAATTCACCATATGTGACCCCATTAAATTCATGGTCAGCTTTCCATTGTATGGAACTCTATAGAGATTTGCAGCCATATTTCCAGCATTTAATTTCCCGATAAGAGCCAAGGACTTTAATGATAAGTGAAAATAAGGGAAAACACTTTTTAAAATTTTCATTTCATAAATTATTACAAAATGTTTGAAAATAACTTGATCAAAATCAACCTGTAGATAATTGCGAAATATGTATCCGTTTTTCTACCTGTCCCATTTTTTTTTTGGTGGGTAGTATCCAACCAGAAAGAGCAAAGGTTGTGGTTTATTTATTTGTTTACTTATTTATTTAGTCTTTATCTCTGACATTAGTCATTGCTTCCTGTGGATGGTCATTACTTCCTGCACTAAACACTAAATGAATGAAACATTTATGAAATCTTAGGACTGGATAGTCGCTCTCAGTTTTTTAAATCCGTGTTTCCTGAACTTTTAAAATAAATTCATCAAAATTTGCAAGGCAGTTTTATTAACTGGGGAAATTTCCACAAAATATATAAGGATGTTTGAAGAAAAATAATCTAGTTTGAACTAATAGCTGTGTGATCTTGTCAGAAAGTCTTACTTTGTCGATAGCGCAGAAAACTATAAATAAAGTGGCATCTCCAAAATTTTGAAAAGAGTCACACCACTCTTTCCTTCTGCCTGATTTAAAAATATGTGATAAAGTCAGAGAATTGGAAAAACCTCTCTTCCCATACCCTGTCTGGCTAATTCAGACCAACTGGGAAAAATCACATGATGGACAACACATCAAAAATTCAGGCTAAAAAACTGCCAAATCTATGAATAGCAGATATGGGAACCAGCCCAAGGCTTGTGTGTAGAAGGGTGACAGATAAAAATAGTGCCCTAAATTTTTCAAAGGTGATTTGAAACCTCCCAAGTATAGATGACCTTGCTACTGAAAATAAGATGACAAGGGCAAAGTTGAAATTGTGACCCCTTTCAGGGGTCTGTAGACTTAAACTGATGTTCAAGAGAGAAGGGCTGCTTTCCCTCCCCCCCACCCCATCAGCAAGCTTCACACAGCCACGGAACACTTCTTTTCTTTGACAAATTCTTAATATATGTATCCTTCTCTTCTGCTCCTTTTAAGAAAAGAAGGCAGCAGCTCAGGATCATGAGTTTTCGAAACATCCCATTTTCTGTTCCCTCCCGTTCTGGAAAGCAACAGGAGGTAGGTTCAGCATCAAAATAAAACAACAACAACAACAACAAAATTCTCTCACGGTAAACCATTTCTTCTCTTTTGTGCTGGACATTCTTCATTCATTCATGACTCTGTCTCTACACTGTGCCTGATGTCAGCAGGGATGTGCCTGGCAGCTGCTTCAATGGAAAAGTTTTCAAAACTCACTGCTCCCCACATCAGTTAGATACAAAGATAAAGTCCACACCACGTTTTATTATTTGGTGTTTTGAGAATGGAAGAGAGTGCAGGAGGAAGTGCTGGTGTTTGTCAGTGCCCATTTCTAAAGTGCTTTGCATGTCTTCCATGCCCTGCTGTTGATTAAAACATCTTCACATGTCTCCAAGGCTCTCTAAGCTGGATGGGGAGAGTTTGGTGACAGTGTGGAACACCATTAGTGAGATTTCTTTTGGTGACAGACAGATGTAAATGTATCCATCTAATTCTTTACTCTCAGGTCTCTGTCTGCAGATGGATGTTAATAATTAGCAGTTGCATCTCCTCCCTCTTTATTAAATTGGATTCTCCATAAATTCATCATTTCTTTTTTATTTTCTCAAAGTAGCAGCAGCCCCGACAGCCTCGCTTTGTTCTTGTGCTATAAATAATTTATAACACAGAAATATCTCTTCTTAGTCTTAAAACATAAACTAATGGAATAACACAACATATTGGCCCAAACTACCTTCCACTTGGAGGAAAAGCAACCTCGGAGTGGCGGAGAGATGAAGAGCTTATTCCTAACAAAGGGAAACCAAAGATCACGTGGAAAAAAACATTTCTTCACCTGAATGCAGTTTTTTTTTTTGTTTTTTGTTTTAATCCTACTCTTCCTTTCTAGATTCTAGCAGTGTAAGGGAGTTCTAGACAGCACAAGTAAATCTTTTGTGATTTCTTTTCCAAATAGTGTACCTTGCTCAAATTTCCAAATCTATATTACATTAAGCTATACAGAAAGGAGACTATTATTCAATTAAAACCTCCACAGATGTTAAAAACATACCATGGTACATTTATTCAACAACTGTATGCTCATAACCCATGCACAATCTTTAAACACCAAATTACAGGGATTTGGTCCAAATTAGCAATAAAATACAATGTGTTTGCCCTCTACTGGGTAGTAATGACTGTGTAGTTTTCCTTGCATACCCAGTGGCCTTGTAGGCAGCTTCATAATGGTTTTATTTAGTCACTTACACAGTGTTATAAACAAATATGGCTAAGATTTGTGTAATTAAGGTAAATAGAACAATGTTGAATCAGTTTTTCTAAGCTAAGATCATCCATGGAGGTGGTTTTAAAATTTTTCTTACATTGCTCTAGGCTTGCATAGCACATCACAGGAGATAGCTTATAAGTCATCATTTGATATCCTGGAAATATATTCAGGTTGTAGATAAATAACCCGCCTAACAATGCTAATGCAGAATATCTGGCATGTAATTTAGATAGCAATCTGAACACCTCCTTACATCAGCTGTTAAGATTTTGCACTGAAGCAGAAATAACATCTTATCTTCCATCTGGAACTGGGACATAGAAGGGGTGACACAAGTTATTTACAGAGTTACTGCAAAACAAGAGCAGTAACAGAGTAACTACAAAGCAACTCCCTGGATTACTGCTGCAATATAATGCCAGATAAATAATCATGCCAGAGTAAATAAATTGGGAGATGCCTTATTTTATAGAACATAAATGTAACTCTCATTCCTATTGGGGTGGAGTGTTCCTTCGCGTGTTGATCTCCGAAGCATTTTTCCAAGTCCGAGCTGACCCTGCAGAGTGATAAAGTGGGCATACACCACTCATGCCATTTCTACTTCTCAGGAGGTTGGAGGAGGAAGCCACATCCACCGCTGGGGATGGAGCCTCCGTATAGTCCAGACAGACAGTCTGAAAGACAAATATACCTTTACATTTAAACTGATTGAATGAAGAGACTGGGTTAGACTGGAGAGGAATCTGGCTGGCTTTCCAGGTCAGGTCCTCTCTCACGGTCCCAATTGTCTTGCTCTTGGCAAATGATTTATTTTTCTCTTCAAAATAGGGTGGGATTAATATCTTGACTGGGGGCTTCCGAATGTTTTCTCCCCACAAACAGCAGCCAGTCAGCATTATTGGTTGGAGTGATCCTGGCACGAAGCATTAAGTGTGTGTGTGTGTTTTGTGTGTGTGTGTGTGTGTGTGTGTGTGTGTCATGGTACTGGAGGACGATAAAATAATTACTAACTTGTACACAGCCTAACAATTAAGAAGAAATAAAATCCTTTCTTTGGCTTAAAAACATTCTGTATAAGTACTGCAGCTCCTCCCCTTCCCACTGGCCCACCCACAGGATATCTTTCTGGGCTCTGCCTGTATCTCTGGGGTCTTTCTGGGTTAGGAATGTAGCAACAAATATCAGAGGAAAATATTTTTTATGTAAAGCACAGAATGTGAAGTGCTCGAGTGTCTACTTTTTTGAGGTTGTTCCTTTGGAAATTGACCTAAGTTACTTGACAGAGTGTATATGTATGTGGGGGTGGGCGTGGGGAGAGAGGTAGGGAAGCAGGACCAGAACACTGCCTACTTTGGTGTAGAGGTTTCACATGAGGAAATCACGACATTGACTTCAAAAGAAGACAATTTGCTGCCATTGAAAGAATGAAAGGGAGAAAGAAGAAAATTCCCCAGAACTTAATTAATAGCTAATATTCAATTTAATGATGGTCTGGTGCGATCAGCACATCTTCTAAAATTCTGGAATTTTCCTGACTGCCTGCTATGTCATAACACATAAGACAGGGCATTTGTTTCTCCATTCAGGTCCTTGCCATCTTGCTAATTCTGTACTTAGCTAAATGGGTGAAGATGTTTTGGTTTGTAAGGCAGTTCTTGCTCCCAGCTGCATTAAACTGCTATTATTAATTACCTCCTTTGGCCTAACATTATGCCTTTATAACATACCAATTGTCAGGCTCTCTGTGATTATTGGAAGGCTGTGCCATACACAAAGGCATTAAGCTTAAAACAATAGAGGCTGCTTATTTGATAGGAGAAGATGTCAGGTGGAGACAAGCACAGTTGGCTGGAACTGACTTGAAACTTGTCATAAGGAAATAAGGGGTGAGGTGATCACAGCACAGCATTAACAGCGTCTGAGAGGCACACAATTCTACATGGCGGCTTCCATCATGCATTTCCCACGCAAGAAGGGGGGAAATGGGCTCTGAGTAAATGATGGGTGAATACAGAATCAATTGTCGTGTATGACAAGACACTTTCTCTCTTTGTTTAATATATAAATCAGGAGCACTTATGAATTGATATTAATTAAAATAATGTATTTGCTTTCTTTCAACAGTAATGTCAGCCTTGTTAAAAAACGGAATGCTAAATCTTCATTAGACTTTCAATATTAAAAATCTTGCATGAAATATGAATTAACATCTAACTTGTTGCTAGCTAGATTAAAGGGGAGAGAATGCAGCAGGCATTTAGCACTGTGGACAAAAGCAGAAGCAGCTTTCCCAAATCTCGGAATAAGTGAATATTCTGAGGCTGCCTGCATCATTGTCCATCACTATCTCCTAGCAGGAATGATTGCTAACCAGGTGAAATTATGGAATGCTATTGCATCCACAGAATCAAGATCATATCGAAAGGCAAATGTGTAGCAAGTCAACAAATCCACAAAATGCCCAAACATACAAATTTAGCTCTTAAAGGTGCTTAGAGTTCTGTCTATAGATGTGGAGACCTAAGCACAATGTTCTTTGTTTTAGAAGAAAGCACATACACATTTCACTGCTTCACAATCTTTTCCACACATAGAAAAATTATGGAAAAGCTCAAAGTGTTGTTACTTCGCTTTGTTGAATTTTGGAAGTCAGTGACTACTTGCTGGGGAACAGGTGTGTCAAACACTTTTGTTCATTCTCTTCACATAGATGGATATTTGATGTCTTCTGATCTTGTTGCATTGGTGGCCTGAAATTAAAGTAGATAATTGGAATGACCAGGCTGAGACCTCATATTGCATCCAAAAATACATTGTGAAACTTCAATGATCTTATTGGCATTGTGTTGTCTTAGGTGAAAGCTACTCATAAACGTACTTGCTTATAAAGTACACCATCGATCTTATAATGACATTCCACCTGGATTTATATGTTTGGAAAATGTGATTGAATTTTAGACCTCTCCGGGGGTAGTGTGTACATGCACAGCAAAACCACAAGGTGGTGGTATGGTGTCATCATATTTTTTAAGAACAACAAGAAAAGGGGGTTTGTTTAATGAGCTTGCACTCACAAGCCTGCTCATCTAGTGAACTGTGACTTTTCAAATACCAACCTATTAATGTCAAAGGCAATACTGAAGGGAACAGTTCTGTTTGATTTAAAAAATACAGACAATGTGAAGTCCACTATGGCCTAGTATCTATCACCTATGGGGCTCCATTCATGCCTAATGCTTTATTCAAGCTAAGACCTAGTTTTTATATATCAGATTAATACATATCTACAGCTTTGCACCTTTCTAGTTTGATTTTTTTATCATCGGGGCTCACTGGGGCCATTTTCATTCCCTTACTATAGCATCTGCAAGCAGGTGGATTAGAGATAACTCTCATTGTGCTTTGTTTTCCTCCCGACACTGTCATTAATCATTCCTTAAGCCACACTTCAACTTCTAGTAATCAGGACTGGCTGCTCCTGAGCTGCACAAGAATTGCCTCTCACAGTGTAATATGGAATTGGAAGCGAATGGCTGAGGCCAGACGCCTCTTCTGCATTCCCCATCTATCTCATCATTTAGGTATTTATCCATCTAGGGCTTGTACGGAGAGCACCTCTCTCCTTCCCATGAGGACACAGATTGCAACAGAGGATCAGATTTGTTACCCAGGCTTTGGGCTTTGATTGTCCTCTTATAAGTTCGGGATTAAAGTGAAATTTCCCACAGGGCTATGCAGGATTTGCTAGCATTTAACTGTTTAACCTGGCTGTTTGTGAATGAGAATCCTGTGGTCAACTATTCCGTAGAGAATATTATGGTAAGCCGAGCCTGAATGGTACACATTCCGGTGTGTTCCTGTAAAGATGGTCGCAGTTGATTCCAATTAACTTCATATCTGATATTGGCTGTTTTCATGTACACAGACAGCAGGGATACTAAGGTAAAAAGAAAGTCAAAGCATTCCCTTTTATAAAATGTGGATGTCGGTTTTAAATAAATGCAAATCTCCCTCAAAATTATGATTTCCGTTTATGCTTTTTACACTAATTGGAGAATTAATCAGTCTTGCATTGGGTTGTTTTCTATTTTATGTAGTTGTTTCATGTTCTCTGATATGTTTATCAATTTGAATCTAAAGAGGATTTGATTCCTTATTCAACATACCTTTGAATATGACCCAAAACAGAGACAGAGTTATGAATTTATTTATATTTATATTTTTCACAATGAGAAATATGTACTTAGAATGTCTTAGCTTATATGTAGAACTTAAACAGACACAATTTCCTAATTCTTTGTTCTTTCTGAAGAGAAATGGTTTTTCTTATGTGTTCCTTATTCCCAAAACCAGAGCAATGAGAAATTGGGGACAGAACTATTCAAAATCAAGTCTATATTTTCTGTCTGTTTGTTTGTTTAGATTTGGATTTACTTGAAGGATTTGAAAAGTCAAAATCATTCTGCTAGCTGGTTTTGAGAGGGTTGTGTATCCGTCCACACGTGTTTTTTAAAATGCCGAAACGGACAGTGTTCATTTTATGTGTTTCATCAAAAGAAACAGAACAACGAGGCAACAGAAATACAGAATTTAGCAAACCATTTTAAGCTCATGGTGAAACCTGTCTTTTGCAAGAGAAGCAACCAAATCATTGAACATTTTATGCTTCCCCAAATCCTCCATTATATTTCTTAACCTTAATTTTGTGATGCCAAAAGTCAACAGAAATAGCTTTGAAAACTATACTTAAAATGTTTAAAAATATTGGTCACGACAGATTGAAACATTTAAAAAACAATTTCAGGCATTTCACTGGAAATTCTTTTGCAATGGCTAGTGTAGGTGGCAGATTGATCATTTTGGGGGAGGCAAGGAATGGGAAGTGAGGGGGCCACAGGGGTCTCTAGACTAATTTATTTGTTTTGCTGCATGGAAGTCAGATGCCCTCTTATTAGGGAGCAGCTTTCAAAGCAGTCAGGAGGGACACCGATCTTGAGCCTAGTGAGAGCTTTGCTCGGGGTTACAAAACACGAACACGGTAGGGTTGGTGCTAAATATCTTTAACCCTGTTAAGGAGGCAACTGAATTAGGGGCATGGTAGGGGGATGCCCCTCCCCCCTGAAATGCAGGAGAAATCTCCAGATTCACATGAGTAATTTTCAGCTGGGTATTAAGCTCCTGAAGTAACCTCTTCATTCCCATTGTTTTAGTGTGAAATCATTTCCTCGGGAGATAATTAGAGTTGCTCCATTTATTACATTAAATGATTAGCATGCACTTGAAATGATCCAGTGTATTTTCCTTTATTGCTGATGACTCTTAAATATGGGCCTCCATTCTTAATGGATAAATTAAAGTTGTCTTGGCTCTTTGTAGCCGACTATGTGGCCAAACAAGAGAGACTTTCTTTTCCAAACATAGGCCAGGTGTGCTGTGGCTGAGGTCTAGGTCTGAAGAGATTCTATTCATGTAGATGTCCCACCTGGTTCAACAAAGAGCTTGATAACATTGCTTAAAGGTTTTGTCTACCAGCCCCTTAATAAAAATGCTTTTAATGACAGTACTTTATCTGGCATTACTCATCCTATGTGTGGAGTAAGTAAGTTTAACATAAAGTGATCCAAGATCACATTTCAAAAAAAGTGCCTCACTGGAAAGGCATGCACATTATCTGAGTAAGCAATATGCCCTACAAAGCCATGGAAAAATGATATTTTAAGAATTACCAAATATAGATTTCATTTGGATGCAAGTGCTTTTCGCTGTCTTTGAACTAGCCTGGTTGTGTAACTGACAGAGTCATCTACAATCCACTGGAAAGTTCGGATCAAGCAGGCACTGCCTGATAAATAGGCACCATTGCATATGTAATTAGAGAAATGAGAGATAAACTGGATGCATCTTGTATTTGGTTTATATATGGAGATTTCCAAGAAATAATAAATGGAATTTAAGCATCATGTTTGTTAAAAAAATTTAAATCAGTATTTAGGTACGAGATGTAAACATTCACAGACGTAAAGACAAACTGTGATGAGGACCTACCAGTTTCACATTTGTCTACTCTAAGTGTGTGAGTAGCTCTCATACATTTCATTGCTAAGAGAGAATTTTACTTGAAGAGAAAAGAGTTTTAAAGAACATAATTGAAAAAATTTCCTGCAAACTTCCAATAGTTTTATATATTTTTGAGGATCAGGAGAAATTTTCTGCCACCTAGACATGATGATTCAAAACTCTGTCATTTTGCTTTCATTGATTTGTTTATGTATTTATTGTGTTCTAATAGCATTGTTATTTTCAAGAAAACACCGAGAGATGCTGTGGGAAGTTTATGGTTCATGGCAATAACTGGAGAATGAAAACGAAAAGTGGAACAGACCGGGGGATGGGGGTGAAGTCAAGACTGTGCACTGACATTGTGGCCACAGTGATCCTTTCCTGAACAGGGTTGGGGGGGGGCTGTTTTCATTCACACACTTGGGTTTCTCAGATATAGAGAATAGAAAATAAGTTACCAGAAATCAGGTATTTCTTTAGCAAGCGAGAAGAGGAATTTAATACTTCTCTCATATAATGCATTCACTGCTTCTCTCTTACAATTCATATCCCAGGAATGTTCACATAAATTCTCTGTAAACAGTAGCTAGCATTTTACCACCACAGAGCCAAGTAAAAATCACCCATGGAAAAGTTATTTGTATCAGAACTATGATCTTCAGAAAAGAGGCCTGTCAATATTAATTGAAGGAGAATTTATTTTAGACCTAAAATGCTAGGATAACAGCAATAAGAACAACAACAGAAGACTTTTTTTGTTGTGCTTTGTTTTCTTGAGGGCAATCTTCACTCTTAAGCCTCTGAGCAACTGTGGAGAATTTCTTTCTGAAAGTTATTTAAAATATAATAAATTACAAATGATAAATGGTTATGCTCTGGTTAAATATTTAAATGACTTAAAAATTTTTGCATTTTCCTATTCATTTTAGCAGACGAACATTTTCCATATTTAGTCTTTTATATGATAGCAAAATGCTGCTGAGCTCTGGCTGAGGCACAATGACTTTGGGAAAAACCGATTTCTGAAGACCCACCGTGTAATAACATTCTCTCAGCAACAGCTCACATTGTCTTCCTATTCGTGTTTACTCAGATGAGACACATCATTGTAGGAGAGGAGAGAGGTTTCTAGATCATCTGGTCATATTTTGGATCGATAGCGACTCAGGTCCATAGACATGACAGGATTTATCTGGACACACGTGGTGGTCATGCCAGGACTTCTACCCAGTCCTCTAACTCTCCGTCTGGTGCTCCTTCTGCTACCATGGTAATACAGACTACAACAGAGAAATACCCAAAATGTCTTCTCCAGCCTCCAGCCTTTAGTTGGAAATGTTATTTACACATGGGAAATTCAGAGCATTCCAGTATGATTAGGTACGATCCTTAGTGATGAATATTGCCACCAAATATGATTTTAATTCTATGCAGCACAGATTTTATTTAAATTGCTTTAAGTGGATAATGGTCAAATTGTATTACCTTTCAGCTAGCCACACCAAAGAATGTTTGGGAGATGGCAAATTCAATGAATATAAAGGCATTGGCAGTCTGTTTATAGTAAATCTATCTTTAATTTCTTGAAGAACTTCCGAGAGCACTGTCAAACCATGGCATTTGGAGTTGGAGGAGATGTATTATCCAAAAAAAGTGCTATAATGTTGTTTAGCTTTGACAGGAGAATTTTCAGGGAAAGGATGCTTGAAAGTCTTCATCAGTGTCCTTTTGGAGAAATGATCTATCTGCAAATGATGGAGATGGAGGATAGGCTTAAATGGCACTTCTTTTCATAACTTTGTGAATTTCTTTTTAGTGTATGTGCCCTTTTCAAAAGATGAAGTTATAACAGTTCTAATACTTGTGGCATGGAAGGTTACAATGACTGAATACCATCTCTCTCAAACATTCATTCCATTTAAACAAAAATACCTGATAGAGAGTATTTCCATTATTCAAAAGAAATCACACAATATAATGGTTTCTAGCACTCCTTTTGTAATAGCTTATTTAAATATTTGGGGCTTCCATTCCAATTTCTACTTTGTCAGACTTCACAGAAATACTTTATTCCACTGATTACGTTTTTATTGTTTATTTTACTCTAAATAGCCTTTGATTTCTTAGAGCACCAAAAGTAAAAGTCAGGTTTGCCGTTATGCAAAACACAAAATTCCTCTTCATGCATTTACTTTTGTAAAACAAAACCAAAAAAACAAGCAAAACAAAAAAGGTAATACATACAAAACGTATAAAATCTTTCCCACCATTAATTTAACAAAAATGTAGATATATTAAAGAACAACTATGTTCTGTGGGTTATTTTGCATTTTAGACACTTGAAATTTTATACAAATAAAGTTTTCTTTAGGTGGAGATCTTGTTTCTGCCAACAGCCTATTGTGATGTTAGACATTTATGAAGACAACCAAAGCCCTCAGTTGATGTTTTTAGTGATTACATCAAATTAAAGATAACCCCACCCCAAAAAGCAAATCTCATAAATAAACATGAATTCACAAAATCTGGCTGAAGTCTTAACTTCTAATAAGCTTGCATTTTCGACAGTGTTTTAAGTTTAAAGAAGAATGACTGTAGCCACTGTGGCTGACACATCAGGGTGGCATCACTTCTCTTTATTAAAACTTTATCCCATAATTTATAGTCTTGAAAAAGCTTCATAGCACTTCCGTGCCCTTTTACAGAAAAAAAGAGAAACAAAGCTAAAAAAAAGAGATGGTCACATAATATATTTTGTTTATTTCAAAAGTGCTTTAAATTTTGCCTTTATACAAATAAGAAAAAATCGGCTAAAATTAATGCACAGAAAAAGAGCAATTCAATTGCTACAAAGTAGATGATATAAGTAGCCAATATCAAAGGAATTCAGATTCCGGGGCTGGTACATTTCCTTTTTTTCTTTTGCCTGAGTCCCTTCCAGGTGAAAATGGAGCCCCTATTATAGAATATGGGATATTTGACTTTATTATGATAATGCTGCAGCCGCTAAAGGAAAGATTCATGGAAACATACCAGTGTGCGCCTTGGTATAATAGAAGTAAAAGACTCCATAGTTACAATACATAATTTAGCCATGCAAATATGGACTTAGGTGTGCAGTGATTTATCCATTTGCAATAGCCTGAAATTTTTTGAGAGGATTTTAAAAGACTTTATTGTCTAAAAATGAATATTTATAATGCTTTAGAGATAGTGGTTACTTACCGGCTAGGCAGTGACGTTTGCGACCAATAAAGAACGAAATGAAAAAACATACTTAGAAAAACTTCCAAGTGGGTTTTGGATAGATTCTGTGAAGATGTGTACCAAATTACTTGAATTGATGTAATGGCTTTTAAAATTCGATACTCATATTTACCTTTGTTTTGTGTGTGTGTGTGTGTGAGCATGTGTGTGTGTACGTGGGTATACATAAAGCCTATGAAACTATCGAGTTTTATTCAGATATTCTTAATATCAATTAAAGTCCTCATCTATTTATTATTTTTTATTTCCAGGAAAATTTAATGTATTTCTCTTAAGATCATGTGAAAATGTTTTTATATGTTGAAACAGAAACATTGAAATTCATTAAGAACAAAGCTCTGGCATATTAATTTGTCTGCCAGTTCTCAGCCTAGTGTGAATTCATCTGCTTATGAGTCTTGAAAGTAGATATCAAAATAGAAATACTCAGTAATGGTTTCAGTACCATTCACAGGGTTACCTGTTATTAAAAATGCAGTGCATAATAGTCTTGAGATAGTTATGATATGAATATGCTGAGCAGTATATTAAAAAACAGTTTTCCCTCCCACATTGTGTCCTAAATCTATACGAAGGAGCATTGTTACTTGCAAAGTTTCAAATATTTGACTTATATGCAATTGAAAGACATATAGAAACAAGTACGAAATGTCCAAAGACATGGTAAATATATAGTTTCTTAATTGCAAAGCCAAAGTAGATTACACACAGCCTTGCAAAATCTAAGACATCTGCTTTGTTTGAGACAAGAAGAAAGACATCTGGGGGTCTGAATGTTTCCTTGTGACCTGCTCCAGTGTGAGTAACCTTGTAGTTAACTAGGCATTTAGTCAGGTCCCAGAAAGATCATTGCCTGGATTCTGCCTCAGAGGCTGATGGGGACCAAGGCCAAAGCTAAAATGTCATACCCAAAAGATCACTGAAGCCGGGCAGCCGGGGTGGAAATGTCGTAACTGGGGCAGTGTAATAACAGCCATCAACCATTTATCTCTCAAGCAATCACAAAACTACACATATGAAATAATTGATGGGGCAGAAAAAATTTAAAACCTAAAATAAAATGTCAGCACCAAATCTTCATGAATCTTTTTTTTTTTTTCTGGAGTAATTTGTAATCCTGTTATTATGTTCAAATATCCTTAAATGCTGGGGGTTTTCATCATACAGGAAACCTTTGGTGACTTCCTATGGTATCGGTAGAACAAATTCACATTTAAAAAATTTCAATAATGGGCTTCTGCAATTACATTTGACACTGACTTCTCTAACTGCAAAGAAGCCCCGATAAAGTAGCTCTTCTGCTGTTGGGTTATATGCCTGGATAGTGTTATGTGTGTTCAGTCTAGCACAGAGCAGTTTATTTGTTTAAAGCTTCCTCCTTGATGTCCGGGTTTATTTGCTTGTTCATCGGCCAAAATGAGCGCCCTTCTCCTGGGGTTCCTGTCCCCTGCGTGACTTTGTAACAGAGTCCAGACGTGGCGTGAGGGCTTGTGCTGTCTGACAAACAAAACCAAACCCCAAACTGCCTGTGAGTTGTTGATAAATCTTTCCATTGGAATTATACTTGTCTAAGTGGCAGAGATACAAGATTCACTTCTTATTCAGTATTTGAATGCGTGGAAGGCACAGTTAATTGCTCCCCATAGGCAGGAATTTGGCAGAGAGAAAGCAGCGCGTTTTAATCGGTCTGTCTAGCTGTGTTTTAAAGCACCTCTTGCCACAGTGCCTGCATATTCGTGTTGGCATTAATAGAACAAAAATGTGTATTGGACTTGAAAGGTGTTTTGATGGTAGGTAAACACATTTATTTTCACCTGATTCTGTTTTCTGTACTCACGCTGCCAAAAGGCAGCTGAGAGAATGGTGCTTGCATCAGGGGGAATTAAAACCTGAGAGTTTCTTTCACAGCACTACCTTTAGAACGAGAATACAGGGTTAATTTAATTAAGGGACAAAACGTCCAATGGTGGAGTTTAGAAAACAGGCCCAAGAGTGAAGAAGAGAGGATTTGGTTCTTAAAAAAGGAAAGCAGCTGCAAGTGAACCAAAGAACCAAAGGCTGTATTTTAAAAAGATTCGATTTCTTGATGAAAAAAAGTGATTTTCCATGTTTATAAGAAAATCACTTTTTATTAAAAAATACTAACATCACATAGGACTGATTCTTATCGTAGAGAAAAACAGTCTAAGTAGCTGGACTACAAAACTGTGTGACCACCACAATATCGCTATTCAGTGTTGATTTATGAACAAAATCAAGAATCATTAAATTGGAAAACTTTTATACTCTTTTAGTGTGGCAATTTTTCCTGATCTTTCTTAGATATATCACAGGAAGAGCTCTTTCAGTGTAAAAATGCCTGATATTCAAATATCTTATGTTTGACACATCTTCTATGGTAAATTGTTTCTGCTTTTTTTTTTCCCCCCCCAAATATCAACTCACATCAGTATGCTGCATTTTACCTTGAAAGCTCCTTCTCATGTTTTTCTCATCTTGAAATAATATGAGCTTTAGAGGCAGGCAAACAGTTATGATATAGGCCCTTCTCTTTACCCATTATAGGCCTTTAGGCATGCTTGACTCTCCTGTACCCAGCCTTTTCCAATGACCAGGGGAAGTAACAACACCTGCCCTGCCTTGCCACGTGCCTCCCAGGTTGAAATACAACCAGGTCATTTGGCTTCCATGGAAGGCAACACTTTTCTCCTTGCCTGAGATGATATAGCATTTGTTAGTTTGCATCAGTTTTTTAAAATATCAGTAGCGTGTAACAGCAGTAAGCAAAGTTTTTTGCTTTGTCAAGAAATTAACAATGTAGCAAAATAAAAATAAGTACTAACAGCCTGCTGTGTGATGAGATGCTGGAAGCCAGTGAAATTGAGGCTGCTGTCTTGACAGTTAAGAGAGCAGACTCTTCAAGGAGGAAGAAAAAAAGAATTTTTCTATAAATTTAAAGAATTTCTCCCAATTATGTCTCGGTAAGAATACTTTTCTAATGTTTAAGAGCGGTATCCTCTATTACCATGCTCATTATAGCGAAATGTAAGAATGCATGAGTGGTGGGTGTTTTGTTGTGACATCTGAACTATTTGTAAATATTGTTCACAGCTTTCTTAGCATATTTTAGCAAGGCAACATTTCAGCAAAGTATAATTTATTACACATGATATAGATGGTGAGCTTCCCAACCCATTTGCTGTAGACCTGTTCGCACAGAAGAAAGCTGACATTAGGTGTATTACAGCAAAGTAGAAAATTTCAGTCTATGGGTCTGGAGCCCTGAAGTGGTTGCTTTGCCTTTATAAAACCACCAGTGGGACCAAGAGACTGGCTTTACTTGATGTTGGGGTTCCAAATAATAAAAATGCTAGCACGGTCAGGGGCAAGAGTGTAATTTTTTTTTCTATTAATATGCCATGTGTATATGTGTGCATGTATATATGTATGTGTGTCTATATTTTTGCCCAGGCAGCTTCCTCTGGCTGTGGCATGCAACCCCAATTCCACTTTGCATGGTATTTTCTTTTTGCATTTTCTACATGAAAAAAACACATACAGCCTACACCCCGATGGCTCATTTGGCTTTGCTTTATTCTTTTAAATTTTCCTCAAAGGGAGGTAAAGGTCATGGAAAGAGTTAAGGTGATTTCTTTTCTTGTCTTTTCTCTGTCTGCTTTAAGTGACAATGAAAACAAATTTTACTTTAGCTAGGTGGTTTTTCTTCTTTTTTTTTTTTTAAGCTGTCATTTTGGAAGAAAAAAAGAGTTGGAACTATTTTGAAAAGGTGTTTTGTTTCCAGAATACAAGTTAACAGCGAATTATTTGGACAGTAAAGCCTGTTTGTTTTCAGTAAAGGAAGGCTTGGGAAACCTAATCTCCCTCCCCTCCTTTTCTCCTTCTCCTCCTCCTCTTTCTCTCCCTGTACTATGGGGAATTAGGTTAGTTTCACACAAAAGTCACAGTGATTGTGTGCTTATTATGTTCCAGACACTGGAGTAGTAACTTTACAGTAGCTCTGGGAGGTAAGTGTATTATTCCCATTTTACAGAGTGGGAGACAGAGACTTACAGAGCTAAAACGACTTGTCTGAGAGCACACCACCAGTGACAGGCATGCCAGGTTTTCAACGTAAGGTTGTCTGGATTCAAAATCATGGTTCTTTTCCCTCTTCCACAGCGCCTCTAAACTAAAGGCACAGGAACACTTCTCAATAGGGCTGCGAATCAAAATAACCTCCTGTGAAACTTGAAAAAAGTTCAAATGCTTGATTTTCATTCCTGGACACGCCACACCTGTGGCCATTAATTCTGAGCATCAGCATCACCTGTGGTGTTTCAAAAACATTCAATGCCAGTTTCCCACCCTAAGTCTACTATATTAGTTTTCAGGAATGGAAATCAAGTATTTGATAAATAAGGCAAAGAATAAGACAATTCTGAAGACAGAAGACATTTGTGTTAAGTTGGCACTAGATTCAGTACCTGTTGGTCTTTAGTATATAGTTGATACGCTCTTTCATCTAAGTTTCCATTTGTAATATTTTTGCATCTAGTTTTCTGGGATAGATAATCCAGATGGCCACTGATAAATGCTGGTAGAGTGACTGTTAGAATTGTTTTTAGAGCCATTTTGTCTGTTGAGGAGAACCACCACCATAAGCAAAATGGTTGAGGGTGCTTATGAAGTCACCCATCAGAGACGTAACTTTGTGATTTCTTCAGCTGAGAGTATTTGTTTAGTTGCGCATCCTTCTCAGGGGTTCCAGGAGTCTATACCTGATTCCCAGAGCCATCACTATCAGCCTCAGGAGGCAAAGGTGCGAAAGCCTTATTTGTCTAACTCCAAATTTGCTATTCATTTTATTAATTTCATATAGGAAAATGAACAGTGACCAGAACCTCTCTTTTAACCATCTAGAAGTCTTGCTTATTGCTTTCACCATGCGTTACTAAATCATGTGGAGTTTGAGTAGAACTATGCATGCCCTTTTTACACTTGCATCTGGGCACTGAACAATCGTAAATGAACTTCCATCATGAATTTTCTGGATATGGGCTAAAATACTTTTTTTTCTACAGTCTTTCAGTTAGTGGTTCATGCCAATAAATTGACTGTAGTGTGGAAGCTAGCAGAATATGAAAATGTTTGGCTTATGGCTTACTAAAACTGGAAAAATGACACATATTGCTGATTTCATTTACCTTAGTGCACCTCCCAAGTCTCAAAGATCTATCTGTGGGTGTTTTGCCATCATGAATATAACTGATCTCATGAGGATTACTCAAGCAGCAACTCAGGAAAACATCTTTGGAGAAATCTGATCTTAACCTCAAAGTGTATTTACCAAGCAATATTGAAATTAAACTAAAATGGAAGGATAGTTTAAAAATCAATAGCTCAATGGTGCCATTCATAGTCTGATACAGGTATTTGCTGTCTTATTAAATGAATTTGCTATTTTATAAAATATTCTTGGCATTTTCAAACACCCTGCCTGTGCATAACATCTACACATATCTTAGTTAAAAACACTATCCAATGAGGTTTTACAATGAAAATGTTCCATCCTACTCTTTACATCCCTTCTCTGGCACCTCATCCCCTACTTCCCCAGAAACAAAGGCATACGATGCTGAAGCAGCTGAGGCATATCTATTCTGTAACAGAGAAGTGAGTGATTTTGCATGACTGTCCTTAATGGTACCAGCATGGATCTCTGCCTGGCTGAACCCAGCAAAGACTCGGTAATTCATGGGTGACTTCCATTCTCTCCTGCTGTCTAAGTGAAAACTTACATTGAAAAAGGCCCTCGGTTTATATATAAAGTATAAGCAGCAAAGGTGTGCTGTCTTAATTTTCAGTCTAACCCTCAAGACATCCTCCATGGCATCAGTATTAAAGCAGAAACCAAAACTACATTTTCCTATTCAATAATAAGCTATGGAAGTTGCATGGGGTAGAGTCTCTAGGAAATCCCCTCTTTCTTTGAAAAAATGTCATTGGTAAGATAGGAGATTGGCACCACAATGAGTAAAATATAGTGCGGGCTGCTACGCACTGTCAGGTAGAATTTGGTTTGAGACACTGACTTTTGTCTGCGTGGTGTCTCCGTTCCAAAGAAGATGGAAGATGCAAAATTGCAAGTTTCCAATCTCTGGTTAATGTGGTCTATACAACTGAATAATGTATAAGGAGATGTTCCTTTGATAATGTCACAATTATTCATTGTACAGCCATAAACTCAAATATTCACATTAACAGCTAGGTATTATTTTTCTTCTCTGAAATTAAGTGAGCGGCATCAGTGGTCATAAATGAGAGCATTCATCAAAGGCGGAGCCATGGCAGAGGATTAAGTGAATGCTGATGAAGTGTCCAGATTCCCATAACTTGGAATGGAGCTGCATTCAGCATTCCTTTATTATCCATCTGCCACATAACAAAAAGTCTCCTATATTTAATGCAGGTTTGCCCTAGGCCACGTAATAGGATTAGGAATAATTTCTACAAATTTACAAAAACAAATCACATGGGAAGGCTTAGAATTTGCTAATAATTTCTCCATAGCTGGGAGATCAAAGGGATGTAAGAGTCCCTAGCCAGGCGGTAGTTTGACCCTGGCCAGGCCTTTTTAATGAAAGGGTTAATCTTCTCCGAGGTGACCATAGAGGAGCAAATAGTGTGACCAAAGGCAGATTCAGGCCTCCAAAAAACAAGGAAGAAAATAGTCTGAAAAGTACAACAGCAAGAAAACATTTACAGAATCACACGACATTTTCTGGTTTAGAAAAAATAAAACTGCAGAACCTCATTGAAAGGGGCAAGACAAAGGACAAGAGCTGGCTGAGAAACAAACCCAGGAAAGATCAAAACCCCTCACCATTGCCTTGAGGAATAAAAGAAATTAGGCTGCTTGCTTGTTCTTTTAAAGGTTTTCCCATCGTGGTCAGGTAAGGGCCGCCATCCATCTCTTAGCCCACTCACACTGTTCCTGTTGAACTTTGAGAGGCAGCCCACCTGGCAGGGGTCTGCTAGCATGCCATTTCAAGTGTACCACTTTATAAATAGGCAGATTGGGATAGAAAATCATGAATTCTTACCTGGACTTTCTCCAATCTTAAAGAGAAATGAAGGTGAACAAAGGCATATTAAAAATAATGAAGGCAGCTAGGACTAATGGCATTGCTCCAGTGTCTTTCAAGATCTTTATTACTAATTCAGATAAGTGGAAATCTGTAGCCCAAATCTGCTATCCCACCTTTTCTTCCAAGTGGCTATAATGATGAAGCCAGGGCTCACACATATCGGGAGCCCCACCAGTCTTTTTTCCTAGCAATGGTTATGGGATCCCATTGCCAGCCTGCATGATTTGTTCTCAAGACATCCTGAACACAATGCTGGGCTTCTCCTTTATCTCTTGTGCTACTCAGCAAATGGATTAAATATAGAATCTGTCTAGTGCCTGAGACATGCTAGATACTTTTAATATAGTCTTGCTGAAAGTCCACTTAGCCTTTGATGGTGGTGAGAGGCTTCCTATTACTAAGTCTCACCACCTTAGTGTGGATCCAGCCAGAGGGAAATAAAAGTTGCCTGTCTATTCACTTTTATTACCTGTTGGTTTGTTAAGACTAAGGTTGAAGTTGGAGGTGAAGGTCCTTCTTGGAAAACTCGCTAAAAGAAATCAGCTTGGGAGAAAAGGAAGGAGTCTGAGAAAAAGAATGGTCTCATTAGTCAAAACGATGGTCTCAAAATGAAGTAATTTCTTTTTTTCAGAGTTATACCTTTCTTTTGACTTCCAGCTCCTAAGAAGCAGGCTTATGACTGACGGGCTTCTTTCTGGGAAGAGTTCAGAAGAAATCAACTCCTTTCCCCCAGTGCCCTCTGATCCTCTCACTTCTTTCCCCAGAACCGAGGGAAAACTGATCATGAATTGTTCCAGGGCCCTGTGGGCGTTGGTGGAAGATAGATGCCAAGATAGACTTCTGAAACCTCAATATCCTGCTTGCCAGTTCCATGCATGCTAGATTTCTTAGTGTCAACAGTGTGGAAGAATGGTTGGTTCTTCTGGCAGAAACAGCAGACCTGAGACAAAATATATAGACTATCTTGGTACTCAATGGTTTACTGACTTATGTATGCAGGAGGTCCTAGGTCCACCAGGTCTTGTCATTCTCATCTTCTCTCTCTCAAATTTATCTTTTCCCTGCTATTCGCACTGCTGCAGTTCAGACACTGAGAATTTCCAATCTGGTCCTTACTTCACACTTTCACAGCATCCAACTGCAAGTATGGTCCAATATATTTATACTGAACTGAATTCAGTTCCTCGATAAATGATTTTCTCCAACATTTTTATGATTTCACTCATTCTATCCTTCCATTCAAAACGTTTTCCTTCTTGTTCACATGGTAAAAACTTCAAACCTCAAATATAAGTTTCTCCATGAAGTGATTTCAGTCAGGAATACAACTAGTCAACATTAAAGTGAAAAGCTATGAAGTCAAATTTAGGTTCATTCATGGTCATACTGTCTTCTATTTGGTAAGTGCTTTACCCGTCTGTATCAGCTACTGTTCTAAGTGCTATATGTGTATCAACTGATATAATTTTTACATGATTCTATGATGGAGAAACATTTATTATTTATGCATGCATTGTAGACAAGGAAACTAATGCTTAGAGAAGTTAGATACAGTGCTTAAGGTTATATCTGGTAATTGGCAGAGTCAGGCTTTGAACCCAGGCCTGCATGTTATGTTAGACTGTTTGTCAGTTCCCCTTATTTTCTGGCTAACTCTTGTACTTAAAGTCTTTGAGATGAGAGGGATTTTGGAGGTAACTGAGTTGTGTAGCTTTTTTTTGCTTTCAGATGATTAAACTGAGGCTCTGAGACAGTGAATGACTGAATCGAGGTTACACAGTCAATAGCAGAGCTTGGGTAAGAGAACCCAGGTGCAAGACTGTCCAGAATTCTTTCCCTGAAAGCAAGTATATTTCCCTGCCCCTGCCCCAACTAGAAATCTCCGCCCCTCCCCAACTAGAAATCCCTGTGCCNCAGTGCTTAAGGTTATATCTGGTAATTGGCAGAGTCAGGCTTTGAACCCAGGCCTGCATGTTATGTTAGACTGTTTGTCAGTTCCCCTTATTTTCTGGCTAACTCTTGTACTTAAAGTCTTTGAGATGAGAGGGATTTTGGAGGTAACTGAGTTGTGTAGCTTTTTTTTGCTTTCAGATGATTAAACTGAGGCTCTGAGACAGTGAATGACTGAATCGAGGTTACACAGTCAATAGCAGAGCTTGGGTAAGAGAACCCAGGTGCAAGACTGTCCAGAATTCTTTCCCTGAAAGCAAGTATATTTCCCTGCCCCTGCCCCAACTAGAAATCTCCGCCCCCTCCCCCAACTAGAAATCCCTGTGCCTCCCCCAAGTAGAAATCCCTGGCCCTCTCTCCTAACATTAATTTCTGTCACTTCTTTTAATGTACATTAGACAAATCGATTTGTTCACCAATCCTTAAAAGCCCACCATGATGTTAAATTTCGGTGATGCAAAGGTGAATAGAACATAGTCTCTCCCTATGCTTGAAACACTTACTGTCCACAGGGGGCAAGGTGTAGAGAGAGAGTTGCAAACCACTAAGAACAGTGTTATGAATGGAGGTTTGTATCCAGTGTGCTATGACAGCACAAAGGAGGAAGACATCTCTTCATGATAAAGTCAGGAATCACTTCATGGAAGAACTTACATTTGACATTTGAAGTCCTTACCATGTGAACAAGGAGAAGGAAGACATTTTGAATGGAAGGATAGTGTGTCCAAAATTGGTTCCTTCCAGTGGGTTCTTGGTCTCGCTGACTTCAAGAATGACACCATGGACCCTTGCGGTGAGTGTTACAGTTCTTAAAGATGGTGTGTCCAGAGTTTGTTCCTTCAGATGTTCAGATGTGTCCAGAGTTTCTTCCTTCCAGTGGGTTTGTGGTCTTGCTGACTTCAGGAGTGAAGCTGCAGACCTTCACGGTGAGTGTTACAGCTCTTAATGGAAGCGTGGACCTAAAGAGTGGGCAGCAGCAAGATTTATTGTGAAGAGCGAAAGAACAAAGCTTCCACAGTGTGGAAGGGGACCTGAGCAGGTTGTCGCTGCTGGCTCTGGTGGCCAGCTTTCATTCCCTTATTTTGGCCTGCTTTTATTCCCTTAATTTGCTCCACCCACATCCTGCTGGTTGGTCCATTTTACAGAGTGCTGATTAGTGCGTTTACAAACCTTTAGCTAGACACAGAGCACTGATTGGTGTGTTTTTGCAGAGTGCTGATGGGCACATTTACAAACCTTTAGCTAGACATAGAGCACTGATTGGGCATTTTTACAGAGTGCTGATTGGTGTGTTTACACACCTTTAGCTAGACACAGAGTGCTGATTGGTGTGTTTACAATTCTTTAGCTAGACAGAAAAGTTCTCCAAGTCCCCACCTGACCCAGAAGCCCAGCCGGCTTCACCTTTCAATAGTATGTGTGAAATCATAGAAACATTGAAGAAAATGATGCATTGAGGAACTGAGTTCAGTTTAGTATAAATATATTGGACCACACTTGCAGTCGAATGCGGTGAAAGCATGAAGTAGGGGCCAGGTAGGAAATTCTGACTGAACTGCAGCAGTGAGAATAGTGGGGAGAAGACAAATTTGAGAGAGAGATGATAAGAATGACAGGACCTGGTGCCATGGGAGAAGAAGAAGAGGGACTCCTAGATTTCTCTCTTGGGTGGCTATATAGATTTACACCAAAATGAGAAATACATTGTAGCAGAGAACATTGATAAGTTAATTCTATTTTGAGTGTGTATTAGACACCCAGGTATATCTGTCTAACTAATTGTGGGAAAAAAGGGTCTGGAGCTCCAGGGATGCAACTGAGTGGAGAAGATGAAGATGTGGGTACATTGATGGTAAAGGAAACTAGGAAATAAAGATCTTTTGAAGAAGAGTGTAAGAGTGATAAGAAGGGGTTGATAAGTATGCTTCAGGATCAGATGGTATACCAGAAGCTTGAAAACAAAACAGAGATAGAGGGTGTTTACAGAGAAGCAAGAAAATAACCCAAAGAGAAAGACTTACGACGTAGAAGGAACAAAAGGAAGGGTGTTAGTAGAGAGTGTTGTCAGTGGGGTTGCTCAGAGGTCAGAAAAATTAAGGACTGAAAAGTAGCCATTAGGTATACCAGCTATTAAGAATGGGGACTGGAATAAGAACAATTTTAGAAGTCTGTTTGTAGGAGCTGCATAAGTGAATGAATGCTTAAGAGGAAAAATAGAGAACAAAATTAGAAAATGAAAGGAAGGCCAGAGATAAGGAATTGAGGTCTCGGTAAAAGACGAAGGGCCTAATGGACCTCTGTAGGCCAAAGGGAAGGAGCTGGAAAAGAGGACAAGGCTGGAGACATGAAGCAAAGTCCCAGGGTTTGGAAGGGTTGGAATCAAGGGCACTTGTGGTCAGGCTGGCTTAGTAACGACTCAGCCTTGTTGGACATGTGAATAGTGCAACATCTTTTCCTCGAACTGTCTCTCTTTGTAGCCCATGATTTATCTGAAGGTGTGTGGAGCTTCCTGGAAGGGACCTGGGAGAGACTGGAAATGTAGAGTCTGGGGATAAAATGGAGAAGGGAGTATTTGGAAGTCATATTAGAGGGGACATACGTTCTGATGATAGAAGGTAGCGATGAGGAGAGGGGCTGAATGGAAGTCATATTTTAGGGGAAAGGTGAAAGAAAAGAAAAGGCGACCTGCCCATAATGGAAGATGGAATCTGGCAAAGGAAGGCTAACTCAGGGGCAGGTCCTCAGGGCTAAATGCAATCTTGGGAATGATGTTGCAGCTCCCATGGAATTTCTGTAACCCAAGGCTGAAAGAGGTGTGCCTGCTCATTGAAATATCCCTTTCTCAAAATACCAGAATATTTTGAACCAAGCCACTTAGCCCCCTTGTGGAGCTATCCATATATAGGTCTAGGGAAGTTGTCTTCATTCTCTCTCCTTTTCAACTAGCACAAAAGGAACAGTGGTGCTAATTCTCTTCTGTCCTTTAATAGGCATAGAGTGTACAGGAATTTAGCTTGACAAGTGGCAGTCGTAGTTGGACTGGTGGTGGGAATGACAAAGCTTGTCTGAGAGAAAATAAATCTGTCTTACAGAGATCTGAAACCTTCTCTGGGGCTCTGATGACACTCAAAGTCATCACTACACAGAAGCAAGGAGGGAAGGAGGGCTTTTGTTTTGCAAAAGCATCACTGGCCACTGGGCAGGAGCCCACATACAGGAGATAGTGGCTGGTTTGGTAGTGACCCTGGCAGCTTTACTGTAGGGACTGGTGATGGAGTGCCGGGTCTCAGTATTCCAGGCAGGACTCTGAGTTCGGTTGGCTGGGACCAATTTAAGACAACACTGAGAGCAAGTATTTATGCTTCTCAAGCTGTGGAATGGAGTATTTAAAAGCCACACAGTCCTGAATTCCAATCACAGCTCTTCCAAGTACTGAGACAAGTTATTGAACTTATTGAATTTGAGAGTGGGACCTGACTGAATGGAGCTTGGAGATATTGAAATTAGAATATTAATGTTAATGGCTACATTTATGTTGTAGGTTAGGGGAACTCAGGCATTGCAATTTGATTAAATTGTTTTCCATCTTAGACTTAAACGTAGTAAGCAAGTTTACTCAGTTAAGAAGAAAGGAGCAACAGTTAATTACATTAGAATGCTGCTGAGCTTTCAAAGCAAAATGATTCCTAATTTGTACACTCAATCTGTAGCATATCTTATTCAGACACATACTATTCCCCACTTTCTTCTTACCCCAATTTTACTCTGTCTTCAGGCAGTTTTTTTTGTCATTCTAAAGGAAGATAACAGATACATCTATTGACTGTTTACTTTGCTACTTATTTCAATTCTAATGAACTCGAAAAATTTCACAGAGGTCTAGGTACACTAACTCATGCCTGTAATTCCAGCACGTTGGGAGATGAGGTAGGAGGACTGCTTGAGCCTGGGAGTTGAGACTACGCTGGGCAGCATAGTGAGACCCCATCTCTACAAAAAAATTAAAAAATAGGCTGGATGTGGTGGTGCCAACCTGTAGTTCCAGCAACTCGGAGGCTGAGGGCTGAGGTGGGAGTATTGTTTGAGTCCAGGAGGTCAAGTTTACAGTGTACTATGATTGTGTCACTGCATTCCAGTCTGGGTGACAGAGTGACACTTTGTCTCAAAGAAAAAATAATCACAGAGGTAGAAGAGACAACAGTCTTGGCTGATTCACAGCTGTTGTTGTGGTTATTAAAGTGTGTTTTTTGGAACAGCTTCTCATTGGATGTTAATGTATCACATGAAATAAGGATAATTATTTCATAGTTTGGGAAAGCTGACCAATCATGTTTCATTTGTGTAGTAATATCGCTTCCCCAAGACTGACTATACTAACATGCATTTGGATCTCTCAAACTTATTTGACCCCGTAAAATATGAAAATGTGAAAGACATACTTTCCTTCAGAACTGTTGCAGAAATTGTGTATCATGGATCAAGCTTTTGGAAATTGTTTCTAGGAAAATAGGCAGCTTGGACTTTTGGGACCTGAGATATTGAAGTGGAAAGAGTCCTGTAGAATCTTCTAGAGTGAGAAAAGAAAAAGATTGAGAAATTTTTAGGAACTAGTTTTGGTGTTTTGTGCTTTCTCTCTAATATGATCCCAATTTATTCCATTCACACTTTAGTCAGAACCAGGAAAATTGGAATGTGGGAATTCCAGTAACTCCCAGGCAAAATTCCTCATGTTACTCATGTTACTCTTCTATGAGTGGTAGGGCAATACAGTACTGTGTAGTTTTTATACCAAAGACTGACTGGCTCTGTGTTTTTCTTAAATGAATGCCAGCAATTTCTGGCAATGGTAATTGCTATAGCAAATACTCCAAACAATGATCAGGACAAGGGATATGACATATTTTATCAAAATATCTAAAATAAGTCATAAGAAAGTGTTGTTTGGGAGATTTTTTTTACAAGGATTTTTGTCTTCTGCACATTCCAAATCTTTCAGGTGTTCTGAATGATTATCCTTTAGCCTAGGCATGATGGAAATTCTTTTCTTCAGAGAATACATTCATTTACTATTCCAGTTACACTAGACAACCCATGTGAAAGCTTACCCAATTGGTGATTCTTAACCAAGGGTAGGTAAGCATACACAATTCTACATAGCTATGTACAAATATATGACACTTGGCCCATATGCACAGATTCTGATTCAGTAAGATTTCAGAGGGCCTCCTAAGTTTGTGTTTTTGCAGTGACCCCTGGGTGAGTCTAAGGTACACCTTGAGCTGAGAACCCTTGGGATGGATATAACTAAATTAGCAGAAATAGACTATTTTTCATTTATGAAACAGCATGGCATGCTAGACTTCACACAGTCCTCATTGATCATGGTGAAAAATGTGCATTTTAAAGTAAAAATGATGATCAGACATCTTTATTTGTATCTGTGTCTCATATTCTAAATATTCCTTTGGAGGCAAATTTGGTAAAGTGGCAAAGTGAGAGGAACAGGCAAGATGCTGACTCGCCTGCCTATAGGATGTATGTACAAAACTACCTTTATTGAGGCAACTTCTGTGAGTGTGGCGTATAGGTACTTTTGATTTAGGGAAATATGATATTTCAGGGTAAGGAAAATAAGGTGCACTAGACTCTCTGGGGAATGCTACATCAAGAGAGGCGATGATGAGAGGAAAGTAATGGAGCTGAGCGTTCACATCTTGGCTTCATGTTCATATCAGCTCATTCTACTCAGATCATTGGCACAGCCACCAATGATAATATTTTGGATTTGCAAATAACAGAAAACCTTAAGCCACCCGATGTTCCCAGGGAGACATTGCTGAAACAATGACAATGAGAAAATGGGATGTGTTTGTCAAATTAGAGTACCAAATTCTATCATCCTTTGGTGCGGGTAGGAGGAAATCCTGGTTAACAAAATGTTACGACATCTCTGAATCTCCTAAATAAGCTTTCTAGGATGTGATGATGAAATGATAGCTTATTGTGCAGAGAGGAAGATCCAATTATCTTCATAGTAACAATTTTACCTTCTTTTGTTTTTCTGATCTGCTAGCAAGCTAAAAGAATAGCTTTTGAGAGAAAAAGTTGAAATTTCATTAATGGCTGATGGAATGGCTGAGATAATGATCTATCTACAACATCTGTCCCCTCCCTATAGCTTGGGTGGACTCAGAACTGTCCTAGAATGAAATCTGAGGATAAGGTGGACCCTATATGGCTTAAAGCATGGGTTTCCTTTGAGTAGCCTTGGCTTAAAAGCTAATATCCTCAATCACACAGCGCCTTTGAAAACCTTGGATTCCAGTATTGTTTCTTTCAAGAACTAACCACCTTAATCCCCATTTGTTAATCCTTCAGGGGAAGTGTGCATGATTTTATTATATATTGTTCATGATTATATGTATCTTCAAACCACAGGGGAAATGAATGACATTATCTATTAATCTGTTTTATTTTAAAAAATCATTTGCCTATATTTCTCTAAGTAGGACCTCACTGAAAGCTTACATCCCTACCCCCATCCCCAAATACTCAACTCAAATATTACAACATAATTGAAATTAGATTAAAAAATTAAATGACATTTTGCGAACCGTTTAAAAGGGTCAGCAATGTGTTTGAGCACTACGAGATTAACCTTTGCTCATTTGGGAAAATGCAGACTTCAATAGGGATTCTGTGGCTGGGGTTGCACTTGCTAAAAGTTTAAAACAGTAATTTTTTTCTAAGAAAGGTCATCTTGAGCTAAAATGTCAAATAAATTATTTAGATTACTGAATTAGAAAAGTGAGGATCTGACAGGCTGAATTTTTTATGCACATTAGCCACATCCAGGGTCTTTCTATGCTCTTTTATTAGGTAAAGTGCACCCCTTGCCTCTTATTAAAAATCTCTCCATTTAGTCTGATATACTTCCTTTGATAGATGACTGCTGCTTTTGAGCATCCAAATCCATGAGGCTGCTGAATTCATATGGCTTGTGTCCATTTTGCATTCCTCCTATTACAGATTCTAGTGAAGAGGCACACAAGTCACAGAGAAAAGAACATACACATAAGCACACACATGAGCACACACACCAACCATAGATGTTTGTATGCACACAAATACATAATGATATCTCAAGCATGTACACAAACATGTATAATGTATATATATTCTTTAAGCAAGATAACCTTTGACTTCAGAAAAATAAAAATGTTATTCGAAGATAATATACACTCCTTGACTTATGATGGGATTACATCCCAGAAAGCACATGGTATATTGAAAACATTTTAAGTCGAAAATGCATTTAATAACTCCCAAAACTCAAAGCTGAAAAATCTAACCTGTAGATTTAGAATTACAAATGCATTGTAATTCTGAAATGCGTTTTTAATAGAGAATGACGAGTATCAGATTGTTCCTATTTAGGAAATAATACCAAAAAAGTAAATGGCTTTGTGACCATGTGACTGAAGGAATTCTCCTGGATGCAAAAGTACTCTTTGAAGGAACCTCTAGGTGCCACTGCCATCTTGGGCATATGGCAGTTTTCTGGTTAGTGCTTCTTTTATAGAGCACTGTGAGCCTTTTAAAACATTTTCTTGTTGTAGGTAGGTGATGCTGGTACTAGTTCTATTTTACACATAAGAATTTGAGTTATAGAGCTGTCAAAATTGTTGATAAGGCTTGGTTACTATCACATTTTCACATGTGAGTCCTAATATTGGCTGCTGGCTCCTTCTCCACCAGAATATTTATGTCAAATCTGTGGTTTCTTAAGCAGATAAATTCTTTTGAAAGTTTAGTTGAGTATTTTGGTGTCTATAGGTGGAAATGTACTTGGTACTCCCAAATGTCTTCATACCTTTATACATAAAATACACAGTATTCTGTATTTTGTGAGACTTTTAGCTTATACTTCTTATGT
>NW_016803181.1:2500527-2518137 GCF_001698545.2 Rhinopithecus bieti
TATATATATATATATAATATATTTTAAATTCCTCATTTTAGTTAACTTTTTTCTCTAGAATAGTTATTTTCCAAGCTGCTTTTCATATCTGTCTCAAGAAATTGTCTTTACTTGGCTAAGAATCCTTGTACAATCCTGGGTTGAGATTAGAATTCAAAATTTAGAGATTCTTGTTTCCAAATCTGTGGTTGAATTACATTCATTTCTTTTCCTCCTCCTCCATCTATTCTTTTCATCTTCCCCCATTTTTCCTTTATTTCCTCTTCTTCTTTGGCTGTCTACATAGCTCTTGCTTATTTGGATAATGTTTGTGCCCTGTATTTCCCGGCCTCCTTGAAGTTGGGCAGAGTTTATGACTATTTCTGGCTACTGGAATGTGGATAGAGAGGAAGTATGTCACTTCTGGGTTAAAGACCTGAAAAGCCCTCACACACCCCGCTAGCTGCTTCTTCTATTACCATGGCAATTGAGGAGGGGCTTTAGCTGTGACGATAGGACTAAAACTTTGAAGCTGACCGTGAGGAGGTACCCTGAAAAGGCACACATGCCTGCAGTTGACTTTCCATTAGCAGCACATTAATTTTTGTTTGGTTAAACATTTGAGATTTTGGAATTGTTAGCACAGGATAGTCTAGTTTCTTTTGACTAAAATAGATTAAGGGGGACTCTTTATTCAGAATTTTAGAATTTTATATTCAATGAAAACACATTACATTTTATTGTTCCCATCTTGACCCTTCCTTCTAACCATTGCCCTCTTATATGGGGTCTCTGTGAGTATCTAAATTCATATAAGGTGAGCGATTTTTTTTAATTCTGCCCCAATGATTTTTTTTGAGTAACATTCTTATATATTGCCTAAACTTGACATCTCCCTGAGTGTAATAAAAAAAACAGGAAGTGCTGACACATGCAAAAAACTGTTAAATCCCAATATTTCTTCCATTTATTTGAAGAAAAGATGTCCTGGCAATTGTGGGATTTACAAATGTCCAATTCTGGAGAAAGAGTTCAAAAAGAAGAAAATAAAAGGATTTCAAAATGTCTCTTTCTTTTATCCCACTGTAAAAATAAAGACATATTGCTTTATGCATGGCCCATTAGGTCACTGAAATTTGGAATGCATGACTGTGGTTTTCAATTGATCTTTAATTTGAATGCATCTGAGAAGTAGTCTAGGAATTGCTGGGCCCTAAATATAATTTTCCAAATATCTGAATTTCTGGCACTGAAGCTGCACTAACTTTAAGAGCTTATAAAATTGGCTGATGCAATACAAAGGATAGCTCAAACTTTCCCAAGTTTAAATTCCTCCTAGGGGATAATACTCTCTCAGGGATAATGTATTCCTAAGCAACTTACATAAGTCAAGAAAAGACCTGTTGGGCTAAGCAGGTTTTTATTTGTGACCCAGGCTTTTGTATGTTTGTATGTGTGTGTATTTACCCGAGTATAATCTTGATTTACATGGTATTCCCTAGAAGTTGAGGTGAGGATATATTGTTTTTTAATTCATGTTCTCATGACCAAATGACATTTGAATATCCCTAGAATAAGAGCTTTCAGTGATTCCTGAATTAAGCCTAAACCCCTTTGTCTCTGCGTTTTTCTGTAATGTAGCCTTTCTCTGTGAAAACTACTTTCATTAGACACATTCTCTGATCTACTTGACCAGTGACCAGCTCATTCTGATCTTAGAGCTTTTGTTCATATTGTTTAGTCACTTGGAATAATCTTTCTTCTTCCTCCACTCGTATCCATGAATTATCCATTCTTCAAGAGCCAGCTCCAAGCCTAACTCTTCCACTAACATTCTTTTATTACTAAAGGCAACAAATTTCTGGCAGCTGCCTTTGGTACTGAATTATGCCTTGAATGTATTATCCAATAAATAATAAATTTCATGTGGGTGGTCCATGGGGGTGGAGATGGAAAAATTGTTTACACATAGGTCCAGGAAATGGAGCCAAACTTTGAAAGCTGAGGGATGACCAGTCAGTCAGGAAGGACAAGACACAAGAAAATGAGTGTATCAGTCCATTATTGCCTTGCTACAAATAACTGTTATGGGCTAATTTATAAAGAAAGGAGGTTTAATTGTTTCACATTTCTGCAGGCTGTACAGGAAGCATGTTACTGACATCAGTTTGGTTTCTGCAGAGGCCTCAGGAAACTTACAATCAGGATGAAAGGCAAAGGGGGAATGGGCAGGTCACATGGCCAGAGCAGGAGCAAGAGAGAGAGTGGGGAGGTGACACAAACTTTTAAACAACCAGATCTCTTGTCAGAACTCACTGTTGCAAGGACAGTACCAAGGGGATGGTACTAATCATTGATGAGAAATCTTCCCCCATGAGCCAATTCAGTTCCCACCAGGCCCCACCTCGAACCTTGAGGATTACAATTGAACATGAGATTTCTGTGGGGACACAGATTCAAACCATTTTTGAGTGAGAGTTGATAATGAATAAACCAAAAAAACAGTTATATATGGGCAAAATGGGGCTAATTTTCTTATTGCTGAGTGTCTGCTGGGATGTTCCTTTTCCTTGTAGTTTAGCATCCCTCATGGAACTAAAAGTGAGCATCTCAAGAGATTGTTGACCAAGTTTCTGATTCCCTCTAATAAGGCCAGACTAAGATTTTCTTAAGTTCTCTTTGTAATGAAAAGCTATGTTGCTGTTAGTTGAGAATATAGTTAGAATGGGTGGAAGGCTTCCATACGTTCTGCCTTAGTGTAGGTATCACCTACTCCACAAACAATAGGCCTCTGTTGCTGAGGAAATTAGTCAGGATTCTTAGTTGTGAGTAACAGAAACACAACCCAAACTAATTTAAACAAATAGGAATTTATTGGCTCATCAAACAAAGGATTCCTATGGCTAATTTTTCAAAAGAAGGAAGGTTCTGTTGTGAACATATGAATACATTTCCACTAAATCAAAAGCATAATACGTCCCACAACAAATGTTTTGGCGTCCCCTCTCTAATCACTGGGACAGAATCTAGAACTATGGTTTACAAATATGTTCTCTTTCAGGCTGGGTACAGCAGGGAGTGTTAGGATACAGGGATGAATGGGCAGAAAGTGTGTAGGGAAGGAAGATGCTGGAGCAGATAAATTCCCTGGCTCAGAAACGCATGTTCAAGTTGATGGGCTCTAGTGGTATAAATGTGATAGGCTATTGTCCAAATGACTTCCCCTAGCATGTGAAGCTTGCTAGATGTAAACCTGAAATCCACAGGACTCACCAGAAGAAAACCTGTCCAGTCCTCTTGGGTAGATTGTGGCTTTTTCATGTGTTCTCGATTTAAAATGAGGGTGGTGGATGAGAGCAGAAAACCCGTGCATGTGTACGTGTGTGTGTGTATGTTATGTATGTGTGTGAAATCCATGATTTCAATAAAATGGTATATTTTAAGTGCAGCCATGATTGGTTGGATTAAGACAACCTTGATTTGAGGAGGTACTTGTGAGAAGGAAAAAAGCTGCATCTGAGATACTTTTGCAATGCATAGTTTACACCTGTCCTCTGGTATTGATCTAGGATTGGTGGTGTGCAAGGAAGAAGTGGTTCTTGCTCTGAAGTGCTCTAAAAAGGACCAGCTCAAACTGGGATATAAACAGGGCTTCCTGGTTAAAGCAGACCATAGGACCAGTAAATTTCATGCAGGCATGGGAGACTCCAAAGAGCCTGACTTTCCTCTACTGTAGCCATCAGAAGTCCCTCACTGTCTCCACATGGTCACCAGGGTTTATCTCTTCCAGCTTGTAGCGAAACCCTGTCTTCCTTTGTAGAGTGGGGGACGGATCTCTCTCTCTCTTTTAAGTTTCATAGGACATTGATATGCAAACGGACTAAAGGTGGGATCTGTATATAGCTCCTAGATTGTTACTTCTTCACAGCAGGCAAGCACTATTAGCTTAAACCCACTGGTGCCAAACTCAATGCTTACATATCCAGTGGCTTTAAATATATCCCAAATAAGCATGTTTTAAGCCATTTAGAGCCTGCCTGCTTTACCTACCCAAAAAAACTATACCTAATATCTGCCAACCATAGATAAGATAACCCCTATATCTATAAATGACCTCAAATCACGGCTGTTTTTCATAGCTCTTTAGCCCAGGAACTGCTAGACACATAAGCCCCATCTCTGATTCCTTGCTCCCCTAGAATGTCTCTTGCCCTCTTTTGCCTTCTGGGTGTTAATCCCATGCTACTATTTCTGTCAGGTCTTCTACTCATCCTGGAAGGAAAAGGAGCTTCTTCTCTCTTGTGACTGTCCCAATACTGGCTGTAAAACTTACTGTGCAATACTGACATCTTTTAGTTCTGTCTTTTCCCTAATCAGTCCTGAAATCCCTGAACTCACCATAGACACCCCTACATTTTCTCCTAGTCAGAAGTGATATCAGAAGTATTTACCAACTTTTAGACCCTGAGTCCTTCCAATTAGAATGGATGTCTGACCACTCAAAATAGACACCAGCTATAAACAACTGATACAGCTGTTCCGATTGATTATCAGCCCTGCATAAAAGTGTTCGCAGATGGGGCTTCAGCTGGTTGGCTCAAATATATCTTTATTTAGATTGGATGCCACCAGAAATGCAAATGGATTAGGCTTATTTCCTTTTTTATTCCTTCAAGAATGTTCTTAGGGCTTACAATATGCCGTGTGCTGTCCTGAAGCTTTGCCAACCAGTGCTAATTGTAGCCGTCAAAACACTGTCTAGTACATGTGATTGAGACTTCATAGGTCTGGCTGGGCTGACATGCATGTGACATTCTTCTGGTAGAGGATCCTACGGGGACTGTGGCCTTCAGGGCTGGACCTTGTGGACAAGATGGGGCTGAAACAGTGGTTCTGGATCCCTAGAATACACACGAGCTCTCAGCGAAGTTGTGGACATACAGGCCCACCAAACCTCCTAGGAAGCCTGAAGATGTTTAGGTTCCAATACTTGACCAGAAAATCTCTAGATGATGATTTTAGACTTCTAGAATCACTTCTGTAGCCTGTGATAGATTTTCCCCCTATTCTAGATAGTTTAACTCTTCTAGGGCCAACTTGTGAAAAAAATAGCCAGATAAAACTCCTTGTCTGGATTGCCATGCTAACATTGGAGGCAAAGTCTACTATAAATTGACTTCAGATATTGGAGCTGGATTAAAGGTGAATAGCACCTTTGGCTTAAATACATCTGCTATTCCTGGGATCCGGTTGAATCTAGGATCCTCCTTTAGGTAGTATTGTGGACTGAATTGTGTCCCACTAAATCCATATGTTGAAGAGATCTACCTCTAATGTGACTGTGGAGATATGGCCTTTGAAGAAGTAAATAAGGTTAAGTGAGGGCATAATGGTGTAACTCTATTTCAGTTGGACTGGTATCCCTATAAGAAGAGGTAGAATCACCAGGGATATGTGAGTACAGAGAAGAAAAGGCCATGTTTGAAGACACAGAACAGAAGGTGGCTGTTTGCAAGCTAAGGAGAGAGATCTCATACAAACTGAATGTGCTGGCCCCTTGATCTTGGACTTACAACATATTTTTACCATAACTATGATAAAATAAATTTATGTTGTTTAAGCCCTAACAATATGTAGTATTTTGTTATGGCACCCCTAGCAGACTAATACAGGTGGGTTGTCAGCAGAAGGGCCAGATTTGTAACATATATGAGAAATAGATATAAGAAACCTCTGAAGTATGAAACTAATGGAGATATGTAATAGTTTAGGGAGCCATCACTTAAAACAGCCTATATGTTAGGTTGTCTGGATGTAAAGAACAGCTATCCCATGGAAACACAAGAATAAAGGACCTTATGGATGTGGTCCTGTCTTCAAGAAAGCTGTACACTTTCAGCAATAGGTTGCATGGTATATTTTTTTAATTTCAAATGTTATTATAAAGGATACATGTGCAGGTTTGTTACATGGATAGATTGTGTGATGCTGAGGATTAGGGTTCCAATGATTCTGTCATCCAGGGCATAAACATAGTATCCAACAGGTGGTTCTTCAACTCCTGTCCTCCTCCTCGCTCTCCTGTCTAGTGATCCCCAGTATCTGTTGTTCCCATCTTTACAATCATGTGTATTCAGTGTTTAGCTCCTACTTATAAGTGAGAACATGGAATATTTGGCTATTTTTATGTTATGTCACTTAGAATAACAGCCTCCAGCTCCATCTGTGCAAAGGGCATGATCTCATACCTTTTTATGGCTGAATAGTATTCCATGCTGTATATGTACCATATTTTCTTTATCTAATCCACTGTTGATGGGAACTTAGGTTGATTTCATGTCTTCACTATTGTGAATAGCACTGCAATGAATATATGGATTCATGTGTCTTTTTGATAGAATACATTCTTTTCCTTTGAGTATATACCCAGTAGTGGGATTGCTGGGTCTAATGGTAGTTCTATTTTAAGTTCTTTGAGAAACCTCCAAACTGTTTTCCACAGTGGCCAGACTAGTTTGGATTTCCACAACAGTATATGATCATTCCTTTTTCTCCCAACCTCACCAGCATCTGTTATTTTTTCACTTTTTAGTAATAGCCATTCTGACTGGTGCGAGATAGTATCTCATTGTGGTTTAGATTTGCATTTCTCTAATGATTAGTGATGTTGAGCTTTTTTTTATATGTTAGTTGTCTGCTTGTGTGTCTTCTTTTGAGAATTGCCTGTTCATGTCTCTTGCCTATTTTTAAAATTAGATTGTTTTTGGCTTGTTCATTTGTTTAAGTTCGTTGTAGATTCTGGATTTTAGACTTTTTTTTTTTTTTTTTTTTGACAGAGTCTCACTTTGTTGCCCAGACTGGAGTGCAGTGGCACAATCTCGGCTCACTGCAACCTCCACCTCCTGGGTTCAGGAGATTCTCCTGCCTTGGCTTCCCAAGTAGTTGGGACTACAGACACATGCCACCGTGCCTGCCTAAGTTTTGTATTTTTGATAGAGAGGGAGGTTCACCATGTTGGCCAGGTTGGTTTCAAACTCTTGACCTTGGGCGATCCTCCTGCCTCAGCTTCCCAAAGTGCTAGGATTACAAGTGTGAGTCAACAGGCCCAGCCTAGACCTTTGTTAGATGCACAGTTTGGAAATATTTTCTCCCATTCTGTAGGCTGTCTTTACTCTGTTGATAATTTCTTTTGTTGGGGCACATGGTCTTTAGTGCTCCATCACCAGTGTGACTAAACTTGACTTTGGTATGTGTCTTTCTGGCAAAGTTTAAAAACCTTATTCTTTTCTGCTAATCTGTGTATATTTTCTCTTTTCTGTACATTCCATTAAACTTCAGCTGGCAATGTGGGGCCATTTAATGTGTCTGATATTTCCTAATGTGTCTGATTTTTCCTCAGCTTCTGCTCCCATCAATCACCAGCCTATTTGTTCCATAACTAAAAATATTTAGATTTCTTTAGAGTTCTGGCTACTCTTTGAGTTGCAGGGACCCACACTACAGAATTCTCTGGCCCTATCACCTCTCACTGGAAGTGGATCGAGCAGAACCACAGGTCTTTGTTATCTGAGGGCTAACAAGTAGGTTGTACACGGGAAAGTAATCTGAACCTCAGTCTGTTGGCATCGTCCATATTTCCTAAGGGAAAAAGACAATAGCCCAAGAACACTCCTTTGGATCACTCAAAAATTTAATAATTTGATTTTACAGCAAGATAAGATACTTCTATTGATTCAGGCCCATATGTACAAAAGGCAGAGTATGAATGAATATATGGATATAAAACCAAGATCCAGGAACTATGTCTTACTCCTCACCACTCCCCTGCAAGATGTTGTGAAAACTGTTCTTCACTAGGTGCCGTGGCACTGTTTAGACATTGGAGGAGCTAAAAAGGCTGAATATAACCAATGGGTTCAAGCATTGTTTAGTCTTGCAATGGTTTCAAGCATTATTTAGTGTTGCATTTATTGCCCTCCTACAAGGGTATATGTTATGCTCCCTGGAGGCACAGCTTCATTAAGGCCTAGCCCCTTGGAGCCACTACAGAAGGTTGATTCTTTGGACTGCCAGGCATTCATCAAGCACTTCATTACATTTAGGGCATGTTCAGAAGATCAGAAATACTTCTTATCTTGGCTTAACTAGGAACTGAGCAGCTTGTGAAACTGGCCAAATAAATTAGAAATTGAGGCAGCCCATCCTGGTTTTCTAAAAATTGTTTAGTGTAGCTGTTCGGGGTGTGGCCAGATGTGGCACTGTACCTTGTTGGCAAGGTTGAGTCATGTGTACTTACAGCAGTCAGTTTCACCAAGGTGTTCCCCAGCTGTCTCGAGTGGGATCTGTTTTCACTACGAAGAGGTCATCTCTCATCAATGAATGAAAAGTTCTCATCTCATTCCTGAAAACTAGAACATTCAGCACACTCACATGCTTTTACATTCCATTATTTTCATGTGCCTCAAGGATTATGGACTGATGGGATAAAATTTAGTTCCCAACTGTGGGATTGAGTTATAATCAGAATGCACAAGAAAAATGCAGGAGTTTGAAGAAATGAGGGCCAGTTGGGCTCTCTACTGACTTATCTGTCCAAGGGAATGCCCAGAAGAGGAGAGAGTAGAATCAGAATCCAAAAATTTGGATAAAGATCCAAAGCAGGTTACTGTAAACAAGCTGGAAGATCTGGGCAGCAGAGGGCTTGGAGAATGATGAACAGTAATGGGTAGGCTGAAGCCAGCACCTCATAAGAGGGTGAAGCAGTACATTTCTGGAGAAAGATATGTGCAAGTTAACAGGTTTCTGGAACATTTTACATATGGCCAGCACTAATGGTGGGCCAGGGTCAGGTAATTAAAGGGACATAGCTGAAAGAAACAACATCCGTTTTACTCCCCCGGAAATCTCATTAGACTTATAGTTAGCTACATAATTGAACACTTATTTCATATCTAAGCTCTTTCAAATTGGTTTTCTACCCTTACAACGTATGCCTCAATCCACTAAGAACATAGTGGGTTGTGTAGGAATGTTTCTTGATTGATTGATGAATAGAGTCCCTTATTTAGAGAGATTTCCATGTAACTGAACCACTGTCTATTCGTTTTATGTTTGCAAATATTTTTCCAAGGGAGTATTCAATGTGTTTCTCATATATATCCAAGTTATGCCTCTCATGCATGTTTTGTTGCCTGCTTCATAATACAAATAAATTTCTCACTTGCCTATTCTGCCTAGAGTGGGACAGTAGGTGATATTTCTGGTACTGAATTACCCATTGATGCATCTGCCTGGACATGGAGATGGAGAGTGAAATATGAAGACTACTGCTGGAGGGAAGCTATTTAATTTTGGGTTGCGGCCACAGCAAAACTTGACATGGGGCAACAGTAGGAAAGGGGCATGGGATGAATTTATTTGTCATATTGTGTTTTTGAAAGATTGACTCATAAATTTCACTTTAGCCATTAACAACATGCAACCATTACTCAAACTATTTATCAGTTGCCAAAAAAAAAAAAAGTATCCTGGTGGCTCAAACCTTGAATAATGTGGGAGGACCTAAGGAGAGATGGGAAAAAATTCACCCATAATTGTGAGAGGGTTTGTATTTTTGTCCTTTCCTTCCTTCAGCAGTAGGAACACACCCATATTTCTAGTATCAGGACCTCCCTGATTTAGTCCTTTGAAAGGCCCTAAAATGCTCTCCTGATTTTGTGTTAAAACTGTCATGGGTTCAGTTAAAGCATAATTTTGCATGTATAGTGTTTGAGGGTGTGGGGAACAACTGCATGATTGCAGCTCATCGCTATGATTTCTGGCCAGTTGTTTCTTTTTAAGGACTGATTAATTGCCAGGCCTCTGACTATTCCTAAACCTCTGATGGCTAGCAGAGGCAGTGAAACAGCTATGCCCAAACTCCAAAAACTGGCTTCCCATGGCTCTAAGAGCAGGGCAGAAATTCAACTTTGGGGAAGATGTTCTCTTGGTTCTGAGAGAGTTTGAAGAACTCTCTCATTTAAGCCAGAAAGCTCTCATTCATAAAGTTGATATTGACTGTTGTTGACATTGTTGAAAAAAATTGAAAGGCCGGTACTTCAGAATGGGATGTTGGCTTCTGTTAAAAAATTTGAATGGTGGTCTCAGGGTTCTTGCAATAGATTTTTTTTTTTTTCTTAATGAAGAAATTTGGGATTTCTTTTGGTGGGTGTGGTGACAGAAGTTTGTGGGTTCTGAGACTCAGGGGAAGAAAAATATGGGGGAGAAAACTCTGTGTTAGAAAGCAGATCCCTAAAACAGGGTGGAAGGCCAGAGGACCAGGGCGAAGAATGGTCAGGAGGATCTCTCTGTCACAGAATTGCAGATCAGCTAAAGGGGAAATGAACTAATTTGAGAAAAATATTCTTAAGACAACGGACTATCCTGCAGTCTACTGTTTTGTTGAATGATCCTTCTTTGCATATCAGAAAGCAACTGATATACTTTGGGTGCTGTATTAGTCAGGGTTCTCCAGAGAAACAGACTTCCCCCACCCCCGACCGTCCACACACATTTTAAGGAAATTGGCTCATATAATTGTAGAGGCTGGCTAGTTTGACATTTATAGGACAAGCTGGTAGGCTAGCAACTTGACAGGAGTGGACATTGCAGTCTTTAGGCAGAAGTTCTCCAGGAAACCTCAGTTTGGCTTTTAAGGCCTTCCAACAGATTGGATGAGGCCCATTCACATTACCAAGAGTAATCTCCTTTTCTTAAAGTCAACTGATTGCGAATATTCACCACACCTACAACATACTTTTTATAGCATCACCTAGATTCGTGTTTGATTAAATTACTGGATACTAGAGCCTAGACATGTTAATACATAAAACTAACTACCATAATCATTAATATCCATGTTCAACTAGTTTATAGTGGTGATAGTTCTACGGCCCTCAGTTATGTTCCTGTCTTACTTGCATCTTTACAGGCCCTGTCTTTCCTCCCACTCTCCTCTTGGAGGTCCTACTCATATATTTTAAGAACTCCTGTTGAATGTTTTCTCTTTTGCATTTAGTATTCTTATTGCTGTTTAGAATATTACCCCAAATTCACTAGCACATTAGGTCTGTTTCTTCAGGAAATCATCTACAGTAACTCCTAGCCCTGATGGTTTCCTAAATTAAAACTGACAGCTTAGTCCAAGTCCATTATTTATTTATTCATTTAATCCTTCATTTATCAACAATGATTTTTAGTACTGACTGTATATAAATATACTACTATCTTATAAGTCCCGATGCATATATAAGGATGAATAAGACATCTTTATACTCTTTTTATTCCCTGCATTACTATTTAGCTGACCACAGAGAAACACATTTACTACTATTCTGCTCACTTTCAAAGCCTTTTAAATCTTCCTGCATTTTATCCCCATTGACTGCGTTTTCTATAACCTAAAAGATATCAGTATTGTCTGCAAGTCTGAGGATTTTATTAGATGCTCCTTCATCTAGATCATTTATAAACATGCCTTGGCTTTGATCTTTGGGAATTTTCAGCACTAAAACTTATCCATCTAAAGAAGAACTTACTTATTCCCACTCTTTGTAATTTATGTTAGCTTCTTACTTAGAACTGAATGTTCCTTCAAGTCCACTGTGACTTTTTTAAGTTAAATATTTACTGAAGTATAACACACATACAGAAAAATAAGCATGTGATGAATTTTCACCAAGTGAACAGACCCATGTGACCACTACCCAGTTCCAGAATTAGTTATCAGCACTCCCCCAAATCCTCCTCATCCCCCATCTTCATTGCACACTCCTGAAAGTAAACGGAAGCTTTCTGATATCATAATTACTTGCTTTTGCCTGTTTTTACCTGCATATAAATGAAGTTATACAGAATGTGCATTTTTAGTCTTTTTATTTTTTTTCTCATAACACTATTTCTGAGAGACACAGTGTTGCTATGGCCGTGTTGTTTGGAGGAACAGCCCTTAGTTCATCCTCAGTACTGTATAATATTACACCATGTATCCGTACACAATTTGTTACCCATTCTACTGTTAATGGGCATTTAAGTTGTTTGCCTTTCTGCTGTTTAGTGCTACTTTGGACACTTGGACATGTTCTTTATATTTTGATGTGGATGTGTATGTGTTTCTGTCAGATGTATACCTGGGAGTGTCATTGTTAAGTCATAGGGCATATTCAGCTTTAGCAGAGATCAGCAAACATGTTTCCAAAGAGATACGCCAATTTATAAGCATTCCTGTTGTTTCATATTCTTATCAACATTTAGTACAATCAGCTTCCAAATTTTAACCTTTTGTTATTGGGGTTTGAATCTCCTTTATCATGATGTGGAATACTTTTAATAGGCTTACTGGCCATTTTGCTACTCTTTTTGAAATGCCTTTTGTTTGGGGGGGGGGGATGGAGTCCCACTCTGTTTCCCAGGCTGGAGTGCAGTGGTGTGATCTTGGCTCACTGCAACCTCTGCCTCCTGAGTTCAAGTGATTCTCCTGCCTCAGCCTCCTGAGTAGCTGGCTAATTTTTGTTTTTTTAGTAGAGATGGGGTTTTACCATGTTGTTCAGGCTGGTCTCAAACTCTTGACCTCGTGATCCACCTGCCTTGGCCTCCCAAAGTGCTGGGATTACAGGTTTGAGCCACTGCACCGGGCCTTGAAATGCCTTTTTAAGTCTTTTGCATTTTTTATTTTTCTAATGACTTTATTTTAAAATCAATTTGTTGGAGTTATTTACGTATTATTGATGCAAATTAGTTATCAGGTATATATTGCAAATACTTCTTGTACTCTGTGACTTGCCTCTTCAAAATGGGATCTTTTGATAAACAAATTCTTAATTTTAATGTCCAGTATATCAACTTTATATTTTATGATTAGCATTTTGTTTACTGTTTTTAAAAATAGTTTTCTTCCACAAGATATCCTATGTTTTCTTCTAAGGATTTATTGTTTTTACTTTTATATTTAAATCTACTGTTGACCTGGAATTGATTATTTTATATATAGTATGTGTCTGGGACCAATTCTTTTTTTTCATAAGGACATCCAATTGACCTAACAATACTTGAAAAACTATTATTTCTTGGCTGGGCGCGGTGGCTCAAGCCTGTAATCCCAGCACTTTGGGAGGCCGAGACGGGCGGATCACGAGGTCAGGAGTTTGAGACCATCCTGGCTAACACGGTGAAACCCCGTCTCTACTAAAAAAATACAAAAGCTAGCCGGGCGAGGTGGCGGGCGCCTGTAGTCCCAGCTACTCGGGAGGCTGAGGCAGGAGAATGGCGTGAACCCGGGAGGCGGAGCTTGCAGTGAGCTGAGATCCGGCCACTGCACTCCAGCCCGGGTGACAGAGCAAGACTCTGTCTCAAAAAAAAAAAAAAAACACTTTTACTATTATTTCTCCATTGCCTTTAGTATAATATTTGTTAAATCAAATAACCACATACATGTGAATCTGTTTTTGGACTTTTAAATTATGTCCCATTGATCTATTTATAGTTATTTGGGTCAATTCTGTCACTAATTCTTTGTACTTGTTTTATCACTGCTGTAAGGAAATATAATTTTTGTATGTTAATATTGAATCAGGGGTTCCTATAAATTCAATTGTTAATTCTGTGTATACGTAGGTTCTTCTGGAATTTCTTGTTGTTTGTAAATAATTATAGTTATATTTCTTCCTTTCCTTTTTTATATCTTGCTTTTATTTTCTTATTTCCTGCTGGAATTTTCAGTAAAATGTCAAGAGAATTGACAAGAGCAGGCATCTTCATTTTAGTTTCACTATTAGGAGGAAAGATTTCAACAGTTCATTATTATTACCTCTGCTGTAGGGTTTTTGTAGATATTCTTTACAAAACTTAAAAGTTCCATTTAGTGCTCAATATGTTATTAAAGAATTACAGTTAAAACAATGAGATACCACTACACGCTTACTAAATATAAAAATCCAAAACAGTGACAACACCCAGTGCTAGTGAGAACACTGAGCAACAGGAACTCTCAGTCATTTCTACTAGTAATGCAAAATGGTACAGCCACTTTGGAAGATAATTTGAGAGTTTCTTGGGAAGCTAAAAATACTCTTACCATATGATACAGTGATCACACTCCTTTGTATTTACCCAAATGAACTGAAAACTTATGTCTACACAAAAACCTGCACATGGATGTTTATAGCAGCTTTACTCGTAATTGCCAAAACTTGAAAGTAATCAAGATGTCCATCAGTAGGTGAATGGAAAAATAAACTGTGGTACATCCAGACAATGAAATATTATTTAGCACTGAAAGGAAATCAGCTATGAACCCATGAAAAGACATGGAAGAAACTTAAATGCATATTACTAAGTGAAATAAGCCAATCTAAAAAGGCTACATGCTGCAGGATTCCAACTACATGGAAAAGGCAAAACCATGAGACAGTGAAAAGATCAGTGGTTAAGAATAATCATCAAAGGATCACAAATAATCAAATGTTGGGGCCAAGCGTGGTGGCTCACACCTGTAATCCCAGCACTTTGGGAGGTCAAGGCAGGAAGATCACCTGAGGTCAGGAGTTTGAGACCAACCTGGCCAACATGATAAAACCCCGTTTCTACTAAAAATACAAAAATTAACTGGATGTGGTGGTGCGTGCCTGTAATCCCAGCTACTTGGGAGGCTGAGGCAGGAGAATCACTTGAAGCTGGGAGGCAGAGGTTGCAGTGAGCCAAGATCGTGCCACTGCACTCCAGCCTGGGTAACAGAGCAAGACTCTGTAAATAAATAAATAAATAAATAAATAAATAAATAAATATCAAATGTTGGCTTTTCCTACTTGATTAATATCTGCTTTTATCTTTGAGTTTACTGTTTTTTAGAGTTGTATATTGGACTCATTGATTTTAGCCTCTCCTCTTTTAAAAATATCCATTTTAAGTCTGTAAGTCTTCCTGTAAGCATAGCTTTAGATTTGTTTATACTTTTAGGGCAGTGAAACTATTTTGTATAATACTGTAATGGTGGATACATGTCACTATATATATGTTCAAACTGATAGACTATACAACAAGAGTAAACTCTAATGTAAACTAGGAACTTTCAGTGATAATGATGTGTTTATGTAAGTTCATTGGTTGTAACAAATGGTACCACTGTGGGATGTTGATAGTGGGGCAGGTTGCACATATCTGGAGGTACAGGGAACATGAGAACTCTCAGTAATTTCTGCTCAATTTTTCTGTGAACCTAAAATTGCTCTAAAATATAAAGTCTATTAAGTGCATATTTAACGTATAAAATATAACGTTACATGTATAGTTAATTTTTTGACATATATAAAGAAGCTAGAACTCATCTGGTCATCTGGTCCTGGTGACAATTTTAATGGTAATTTAAATAAAATAGATTTTTCAATAGTAAAAATTTTCCCTTTTACTTCTTTCTATCTGATTTTAAAGTTAATGTGACTTTTATTGTGAATGCACGATACATTTTATCAAATGTTTCTGTTGAGAAGATGCTATGGTTTGAACTTAGATTTTCCCCACTAAAAATCACATTGAGGCTTTGTCCCTAAGGTAACAGTGTTGAGAGATGATGAGACCTGTAAGAGACATTTGGTCATAAGGGATCCACCTTCATGAAGGGATTAATGCAGTTTTGTGGTAGTGAGTTCTTGCTCTTTCAAGACTTGATGAGTTACTATGAAGGTGAGTTGTTATGTGAGGCTGCCTCTTGTGTTTGGTCTCCTTGCACATGCCCTGTTCCCCTTCCACTTCTGCCATGTTATGATATGGCATGAGGCCCTCACCCAGAAGCTGACCAAAAGCAGCTGCCTGATCTTGGGCTTCCAACCTCCAGAACTGCGAGCTAAATAAACCTCTTTTCTTTATAAATTACCTAGTATCAAACATTCTGTTATAGCAATAGAAAAAAAGACTAAGACGAAGAATGATTTTTTTTTCTCTTTTATTTTTCACTAATTTAGGTTAACTACATTGATTTTTTTTTAAAAATGTGTAAACTAATCACACATCTCTGGAATAAACCCCACTTGGTCATGACATAGTTGTTTTAAATCTCACTGGATTCAATTTGCTAATATTTTGTATAATTTTTTACATTTACATTTATTATTGAAAGTGGTCTGTAGTATTCTTGTAATGTCCTTGCCATATTTCTCTGTCAAGGTTATTCTGAGCTGATAAAATGAGTTGATAAGTGTCATCTCTCAAAGTGTTTGTGCAAGTTTGATATGATTTTATTTTTAAATGTTTGATAGAATTCACTAGTGAAGCCCAGAGTTTTGTTTGTAAGTATGTCTTTAATTGGTGATTTAATTTTGTTTTTTAGATACAGAAATTTTATATATTTTTATTTCTTTCTGTGTCATTCTTGGTAAGTGTATTTTTTTTCCAGAAATTTGTCAATTGTATCCAAATTGTTCAATTTATTAACAGACAGTAGTTCAGAATATTATTTATGTATTTTTAAATATCCAATATAGTATGGATATGTGTCCCTGACCAAATCTCATATTGAATTGTAATCCCCAGTATTGGAGGTAGAGCCTGGTGGGAGGTGATTGGATCATGGGCATTAATTTCTCATGTATGGGTGCTGTTCTTGCCGTAGTGAGTGACTTCTTGTGGGATCTGTCTGTTTAAAACTGTGGCCCTTACTCCCTCTCTCTCACTCCTATATTCATCATGTGACATGCAAGCTCCTGCTTTACCTGCTGCCATGATTGTAAGCTTCCAGAGCCCTCCTCAGAAGCAGATGCTGGTGTTATGCTTCCTGTACAGCCTTCAGAACCATGAACCAATCAAACCTCTTTTCTTATAAATTACCCAGTCTCAGTTATTTATTTATAGCAATGTAAGAACGGCCTAATACAATATCCTATAATCTAGTAGTAGCATCCCTTTTTGAATATCTGACATTGCTAAATATGGCATTCTCTTTGTTCTTGATTAGTCTTATTAGAGGACTTATCTTTTTGTTATCTTCTTAAATAATCAAAGTTTAAGGTTTTTCTGTATTTTATGTTTATTTTCTACCTCATTAATATCTGCTTTCATCTTTGGGTTTAATTTACTGTTCTTTTTTAGAGTTGTATACCTAGCTCATTGATTTTAGCCACTCACTCTTCTTTTAAAAATATACATTTTGTGGCTATACATTTTCCTCTAAGCATAGCTTTAGCTTCATCCCAAATTAATTCAGTTCAAATAATTTTCTAATTTCCATTACTATTTCTTCTTTGACCATGAGTTACATAAAAGTACACTGCTTTAATTTATAAATACTTGAGAATTTCATAGTAATTTTTTGCTATTGATTTCTAGCTTTATTCCCTTCCTTTTTCCTTATTAAGTTACAATGAAATGTTTGGTTGCTTTTTTCCCCTCAGTCTTCCAGATGTCTGTGTCTCTTTCAGAGTTTCCCACATTTCCTATGCTTTCTATTCTCTATTCTACTGACCTATCTTCCAATTCATTAATTTACTCTTTAGCTGAGTCTAATCTACTTTTAAATCTATTTATTGAATTCTTGTTTTCAATTATTATATTTTACAGTTCCAGAATTTCAATTATATATATAATATGTATACATATGTATACATA